>NC_134992.1:3030303-3333333 GCF_050947335.1 Megachile rotundata
TTTAAGCTTAGGTATTTCCTTCTTTGTTCTAGTCGTGGTTCTTTTGATTCGAGTAGTATGCTATTTATTGGACTAGTCCTGTAACCTCCCGTGGCTAATCTTAAAGCGGCATTATGAATTGAGTCGATTGCTTTTAGGGTATTGGGTTTAGCTGAGTTATACACTATTGACCCGTAGTCCAATTTAGATCGAATTAGTGCCTGGTAGGTTTGTATAATAATTTCTTGGTCAGCTTCCCAGCTATTATTTGCTAAAGCTTTTATGATATTCATTCTTTTTGTGCATACGGTTTTTAGATATTTAATATGTGGTCCCCAGGTTAGCTTATGGTCAAAGATGAGTCCGAGTATCCTATTGCTGTCTACCTTTTTGATTTCAGTGTTCTGCATATAGAGATTAGTGGTATGTGTGATTTTCTTGCGTTGTCTGGAAAAGATTATATATTTCGTTTTTTCGGGGGAAAATTTGAGTCCCGATTTTTCGGACCATAATAGAATGTCGTTTATGCTTTCTTGTAGGAGCTGCATGATAGTGTTTAGGTTTTTCCCGCTACAAGTTAGTGTTAAGTCGTCTGCGAACAAAAATCCTTGAATTGGCGGCTTGATGTCTAAGATGTCGTTGATTACTATTAGGAAAAGCGTAGCACTGATTACCGATCCTTGTGGTACTCCCTTGTGTACGATGGTTGGTTTGGACAGGGCACCATTCGTTCTCACCTGGATAGTTCTGTTTGTGAGGAAATTTGTAATAAAAAGCTAAAATATTACCGATAATCCTGTGTTCATAAGGGCATTGATGATTGTAGTTCTTGGTATTGAGTCATATGCTTTTTCAATGTCCAAACATACTGTAATGAGTGATTAGTTTTTCAGGAATGCTTCGCATATACTTGTTTCTAAGTTTATCAGTACATCGGTAGTTAAGCGGTATTGTCTGAATCCATATTGGTTAGGTGATAGCATGTTATTCGACTCGATGAACCACCTGAGCCTTTTGTTAATTATTTTTTCTAGGAGTTTACACATACAGTTTGTTAAAGCGATCGGTCTATAACTTCCAGGTATATTTTTATTTTTGCCTGGTTTGGGTATCGGTATAACTATGGCCTTTCTCCAGTTGTCTGGGAATACTTGATCTATCCAGATGCAGTTAAAGATCTTTAGGAGATGATTGATGCCGATTGGAGGTAGTTCTTTTATTAGTTTGTTAGATACATTATCGAGTCCAGGGGCAGAATTTTTTGTAGAGTGGAGGGTATTTGTTATTTCTTCTAGAATTATGATTGAGTTTTCGGTGGATTCGGAAGCGGAGTCTTCTAGATGTCTATTATCGCTTATTAGGTTCGTGAGTAGGTTTTATCTTTTGAATTTCTTTGAAATGTTTCTGCAAGGGTGTCAGCTATGTCCTGTGGGTTAATTATAACTTTATTGTCGCCTAGATTCAAAAATTGAATTTCTGTGTGGTATTCTATTCCATTAATATTTCTAATTTTTTTCGATAGAGTATTTGTTGGAGTACTATTTGTGATAATTGATATATATGATTGCCAAGACTTCCTTTTACTTTCTTTTATTATCTTGCAGAATTTTGCTCGTAGTTTTTTGAAATTTTCTAAATTTTCTCTCGTTGGTTGTTTCTTTGTTTTGTTGAAGGCCCTATGGCTTTCTTTCATGACTGCATGGTATTGTTCGTTCCACCAAGGCGTATTCCTTTTTTAACCGACTTCGAAAAAGGAGGAGGTTACTCAGTTCGATCAGTATTTTTTTTTTTTTTTCTTTTTATGTGTGCCCGCCGATTACGCTTAGCTGGATGGACCGATCGGAACGAAACCTTTTGCATCTGATAGGTTCTGACTCCCCATTAGTACCATTATCAAAAAATGTTTCATTTTTTAATTGCAAAGTATTGTTATTGCAAAACAACCGGCAACTTTTGAAATAAACTTTTCCCGATTTTAGTGCGCTTTTAATATCTTATCACGGACATGATTCTGAACAATTTTGTTCATATACAAATTTCGCGGAAAGCTTTAGTTTTCGAGATATTAGCGAAAAATTGTTGAAAAGTTTTGAAATCAACTTTCGACGATTTTAATGTCCTTTTAATATGTTATCAGGGGCACGATTCTGAACAACTTTTTCCTTATCCGCAATTAAGGGGAAGCTTTAGTTTTCGAGTTATTAGCGAAAAACTATTGTTACTAATATATTGAATTCTACGTATGCCTTCGTGTCTCTGGTGGTGTATGAGTCAACATGCAGTCGCCGATTTTCTACTGTTTCTATAAACACGTCTTGTCGGCCGAAAATCAGTATACATGTATAATAACTATTGTTATTGCAAAATCCTATTCTTTGGTATTGTTGTGTAAGAAATGTCTCACAGTATCCTATACAATTCTCCCCATTCCACTAAAAAGCGGGAAATAAAATAATTTTAAGAGAAAAAATACGCCGATTTCGAAATGCACTAAAAAGTATAAAATAATTTCTAGTTTCTAATGAAGTAATTTCTATTTCATTCAATCATACAATTATGTAACAGATATGAATGAAACCTATTTACTCGTTAGGTAGTATATTAAATACATTTCAACCTTTTCGGAGGCGGCGCATAATTAAAAATACCTCAGTAAACGTTGCTGCCAATAACCAGTTGATTGTGGTATGGCGTATTGGAAATTAATAAATCCTGAGAAAGAATACGAACCATTATAAATATATCTGGTAATATACGTAAATGTAACGACTGCATCTTCATTTCGCAATGTTTCTGATATAAATGGAATTGAATCGACTTCGTTCGCGTATGGAAGCCATGGATCTAAGAACCTATAAACGGAGCCCACGACGCGGGAATTACCAAATTTGCGGCAGATGGGCTCTATCTTTATAGTATATGCGGCGATCGAGTCTTTCCGTCGCATACTCTATGAATCTAGATAGACCATAGTTACATTCTATACGCACTAACACCTACTTCGCGGCGTGCTGTCGAGTTATATGTATAGAAAGAAAAATAGTTTTTTCAAGAAAAAAGGTTGACATGTTCAAGAAAATCTTTTAATTTTGCGCCGCCTCCGAAAAGGTTGAAATGTATTTAATATACTACCTAACGAGTAAATAGGTTTCATTCATATCTGTGACGTAATTGTATGATTGAATGAAATAGAAATTATTTTATACTTTTTAATGCATTTCGAAGTGGGTGTATTTTTTTTCTTAAAATTATTTTATTTGTACTTATTGGCTTAATTGGACTGGAAGATTCCTGCGCTGCTTTTATTATAGCTGTTTGCAGTAGTTCGATTTCATGATTGATGTTGATTGGATCAATTTCACTATTTGGAATTTCTTGAAGGGTATTTGTGATTATTGTTTTATATAAACATCAGTGTATCTTGCTAGGGAATTGTACTGTAACTGCAATTGTTTCTAGGTCTGCGTTTAACGGGATTTCGGTGGTGTTGAATTTTTCGGATACTGCGATGAGTACTCCCCCACTCGCGTGGTTATCGCCATCTCTATTTTTGTTAAAGGTGCAGAACCCCTTGAATCTCGGGTGATGGTGTTTTTTGAGGTTTGTTTCTTGCAGGCAAATGATAGTTGATTTGTGTTGGTTTTGTAAAAGCTGTAGTTGTTCGTAGTGAGTGTAAAAACTATTTATGTTCCATTGGATTGTCTGATTCATTGTAATTAAGAGGAGTCGCTATCTATTTCTGATGCCCAGTTAGTAGTTGTTTTTGTCGAGGAGTTCTGAATTAATTTTTTGTATAACCTGTGTCACTTGTTTTTCATACTTCGTACTTTGAGTAAAGGGTAAATTCTTATTATCATTTCGGCTAAATCAAGAGTATTGGTTGTGTATATTTTTGCGATTTCTAACGGATCTGGTGCTGTAATTGAGTTTTCAAGGAAGCTTTTAAATTGGATGTAATTTAACACGTGATTATTACCTGGGTCTTCTATGTAATTTTTGGCTGGTTCTAACATATTATCGATTTTGTCTAACGAAAATGCAGGAGATGGGGGCCGCTTTGTTTTTTTAGAGGCTGGTTCTGGGATCTTTTGGGGTTTTTTGACTAATGGGTCTGGTGGCTTAAATTCAAGGTCGCTTAGCTTTACTGGTTTGGAGTTACTTTGTTCGAATGTTATAGATAATGGTCTTCTGTATCCTTTTTTATCTGCAATCTGGTCTTCTATTTCTCTTTCTTTAAGAACTGTTGTGTTAGAGACCTCTTGCAATACTGCTTCTATGTGTTCAGGTGTATTTGGGCTCTCTATTTGTATTTTTTGAGACTGGTCATTGGTGGTGGAGGGTGGGAAGGATTGTGAGATAGGGTTTGTTTGTGAGCTAGTTTCATTTGGGTTTGGGTTTAGATTATTGGGACATTGCTTCGCAATATGTCTTGATTGCATCTAAAGCATGTCTGTTTCTCTGTGGTAGTGAATATTCTGTAGGTGTTGTTTTCTAACGTAACTAGAAAGGAGCTCGGGATTTGTTTAGTATCTCCTGAGTCAATGTAAACTTGCCTCCTAAAACTTAATATATGCGACAGGTCTGGATCGGTGATTCCCGCTTTTAGTGGAGTTATTTTTGAATGTAGTTTGATGTTATTTTTTCTAAAAATATTTTCAATAACTGAATTTGGAATTATGGGTGCGATGTTTGCTAAAATGATTCGTTTTGCCGGTAGTACCATTGGGCGGATTCCTATGCTTACGTTGTTGATTTGAACTGTTTTGTGTTTAGAAGTTAAGTTTGTAACGTGATTTGAAGATCCTGGAAAGTATTTTATAGCTTTGGGTCCTGTTATGTTACCGATTGCCCGAGCGTACTCCTTAATTGTGATATCATCAATTGATTGCAGAATGATAGCTTGGTCTTGGGTTGGCGTATATTCGTGTTTCGTTATGTTCGCATATGAAGTTGTGGTTCCAGTCATATTAAATTTTTGGGTGCTTTGGCAATTTTCCGTTAGGTTAGATTGATTTTCATCGATTTGGGAAGGATAACTTGGTTTGCTTATATCGCTATACGGGTTCAGTTGTTTTGACATGGTGATACGTATAATATACGTATACCTACGTCAAAATATTATGTAGTGATGATTTTATCACCACTATAAGTTGTCACTGTTTACGGTACAGCACTCACTAACACTAGCACTTGTATGAACGGCACACGTAACGGAACGAGCAGGTTATAACACGTCCGATTGATTCAACTGTCGGAACGAGACTCCGAATAAAATATTTATTCACTATAAGAAAATCGTATTTGGTTTTATCGAAAAAAAAGACGAAATGATTTTCCGAACAACCCAATACGTAACTAATTCTCACAAAATTTGGTATGCTTATATGAAAATAATCGAAGATCATACGCTGTAAGTTTTATTCTTATCCATTGCTCCTAATATCTCCTATAACAGGAGAATCTGAATTTTTTGAACGCACCTTGTATAAAATGTCCCAAAGCGAAAAATGAAATGTAATATTGTAAAAAAAGTGAAAAATTGTTCCGTAAGGAAGATGTCGGAAATTTGGAGAGGAAATCGATGCGCAGTGAATAGCTATGTAAATGACACTGAAAATTACATTAAAATATCCCAGTGATCGTGTAAGATGGACGTCTTGACAAGATGGATGTATAATTTGACAGTAGATAACCAAATCTTCATTAATTGACAGATGAAAGTAACAGAAGTTGATATAACACGTAGTATTAAAGCAGTACAGTACATAAAATATTAAAAAAGTTCTCGTTAATGAATAACTATAAAGAAACATGGTTGAAATATGTTATATCTCAAACATTGATGAAATGGAATGGAAAAGTGTCATCTCTTCTGATGAAAAATTTTTTAATTAGTCTGGTCCATATGGCAATCATATAACCAGATCTGCGCGCTTCTATATCAAACATACGATAAAGAAAGGAACCAAAATAGCCGCGAATTTTAAATTATCGAAGCAATAGATTTATTATATTTATATTATATTGGTAATCCTTTATTATAATCATTTCGTAATAATGATTTGGACGATTGTAGAGCACTCGAGGAAAGAAAAGAGTTCATATCGATGACAGTGATTAGCAAAACGAATGTAAATATACTTAATAAGTAATTGTATAAATCATTTTATAATTCTGCAAAAAGACAGAAGCTTTACCACGGTTATCAGGATCTAAATAATATTGATAGGTACTCACTAGAAAATATTAGCAAGATATTCTGTGGAGAATAATTTAATAGCGTAGATGAGCCAAAAACGTGCTTTGGAAGAAATGGAAAAGTCTGAACTAAAAAATAATTAAAACATTACATAGGGTAGATATCGCACCATAACTGGTCAGCTAAATAATTAGGTATTTTATTTTAATTAAATTATGTAGTATAAAAGACACAGGAATAGGATGCACCGAAACTCGGAAATTGCCGATACTGAAATATGTTTACAACTGAAATGTACGTAAATACAGACAAAAAATCTGTTTTTATTGAATTACATATATCATTAATAATTAATTTTTGTAATTTAAAAACATTCTTTTATAAAAAGGTACTACTTAATAACAGATATTAATGTTGAAAATATGATGTTCATATAGCAGTAATTTTTAATTAATATATAATTGTGCAAATTGGCTTAAAGCCTCCGTATCTAGGACACACACTCTGTATTTCGAAACGATGAAGCAAAAAATGTTCCACTCAAAATAAACTTAAAATTATAAAGCTAATAGTAATTTTAAATTTTAAATAACGATATGGCGAAATTGATTGAATAGCAACAGTTACGGGTTAAACAACAACGACAAGTGAAGTATTTAAACGTATAAAAATATTGTTCGCGTATCGTAGTCAATTTAAAAAATATACAAATATGAATTTTCAATTAAAAGACAAGCGATCGAATATAACGTAGCAGTTTTTATTGTAAAATCCACACATATATTACTAGCTCCATCAAAGATAATTAAATCGATTAAATCTGAAGTAAATTGGATCAATATTGTTCCAGATATTTCTATTATTAGCCCGGCAAAAATATCGTTCCGAGAAAAACGCGTTAGGGTGTTCAAGTAATAAATAATGTAATTGCTATTAACTTACATTTACGATCTTGAAGACCTGTTAGATCTAGACCTGAAGATCTGTTAAGAGTTTCTGAACATGTCACACACATTTCTTTTTGATAATTATACAATTTCTGCAAGGATTTAAATTTACAATTTCTGAATATGTTTCAATACTTTCGTCAGTTGTATTGACTAATTTATTTTTCTGAATTCATGATATAGCAAAAATATCTGAACCTAATATAATTTCTACACTATAATAAAAACTTAACGATTCAGAAATCGTTTCTATTACCGAAACGGATAACTTTTATTATAAAAAATAAGTAAAGTGTAATATACTAAATAAAAGAGCTGAATAAAACAATAAATACCGAATATCGCATTTTGCATACAGTTAACGCAATTAATCGTGGAAATGGTGTACACAAATTAGTCGTATAATATGATAAACCTCATGATGAAGTTTGTTAAAAGTGAAAAGTTAAAACTGCTGCAGTAGACAAAAATGCATGAAAATTGATTAATAGGGGATTGTGAGGATATAGTATACTCTGTGTACTCTGATCAGATAAATCAAAGTTTGGAATTTTCCGACGCAGACAAATTTTGTGTGCCCTAATATTTATGGATGGTATTCTATACCTAAAGCTGGTTAAATAGGATAATCTTGTTTAAAGTTACATTTTATGATATGAATAACATGCAATGATTTTAGTGGATGTAATAGTATTTACTTATAGTTTTAAAAATAACAGTAAATCATAAGCATTTCTATCATGGCAATATGTATGAACACCTAATGTATAGAATATAATCTAATAGACTGTAGAATAAAAAACGATTTTTTCACAAATATAAACATTTCATAAATAGTTGATTTTTAACAAAGGTCATTGTGAAATGAATAAAAATATGACTTTGACATTTCTATCTTTAAATATAATACATTAATCTCGAAGTATTTGATACGGTTTTACAAATAATAAAATAAATAAGAGAGACAGAATTAAGTGGAACATCTCTTATGAACAATGATGACTTTCATATCCACTTTCATTCGTGTACTATTCAAATTATTTATATTATTCATTTATTATTAATTTCGAATAAAATTGAGAATGACGTGGATTGCATAGAAATCTTAACAAAATCTCGTTTTTAGGTAGAACAAAAATTCTGTAAGAGGATTTTTGACAAGCCTAGTTCGCTCTCCATTCGCCTCCAACATTTACAAATTTTTACCGCATATCTCCGAAAATATTGATTTTGAAAAAAAATGTTTGAAACAAAAAATGAAGCTTTAATAAGCTCCATGAAAAGAGTCATACATATATATGTATCGTAGGAAAATGAAAAGAAGGATTTGATCAAATCCCTAAGGCATGTGATCAATTTATAGAAGATGTTAAAATAAAAACTGATAGTTTCATTAAACTGTTCTTCAGATACAAATTCGGCCAGAGTTTGATTTTTTCTACGACATTGATTTTTTAGCTTGACGAAGGATGACATAGACTTTTACAAAAATTCTTCTTGTCGTTTAAAATAAGATATCTATGATCCGTCATTTTGACGTGTTCTGTAAATCTAGTGTTAAGACAGAATCGTTATTTTAACATTTTTCGTGAATTAATCATATACCTTAGGGATTTGATCAAATCCCTATCTTTATCATTTCCCTGCGACATATACATTTTTCATGTAAATTTTGTATGGTTCAAAAGAACTTTTTACATATATTTATTTAATCTTGGTCTTATTAAATACCTGATGAGCCGAAACTGAACTACAAATATACGCAAGATATTAGCAAAGCCCCTGCGCAAAGGAGAGTGAGTTGCGGTCTAGGGTTATAATAACTAAAATAATAAGTTTACGTCAAAAATGTACATAATATTTTATGTACAATTTTGTAAGAGCTTTATTTTTTGTGTAAAGAAGTTTTTCCTAATATTAATATTTTCAAAAATATACAAAAAGCCTTTTCAAACTTTCGAAGAGAGTAGGTGGCAAATAAAGCCTTATCCCTAAAAATTCAGTTAGGGACTTTTTTATTTAATTAAAAACAAGCTTTGAATAAAATTTTAGTGCAATGAGCGGTTACAGCTTTTCCGAACTCTACCTCTTTTTTCTCTTTCAGAAAAATAATCGATGTTCACCATTTATTTATGTTGCTATTTTATTTAAAAAAATTTGATGTAGAAAGTAATTATTTTTTATAAAGTACTAAGTGAAACTATTTAAAAGCACGAAACAATAAATTATTTAAATTATTTTAATTTACATTGTTATCAAGATCTTGTGGGATTGAATTGTTGATTTTATTGTCTACACTTCAAAAACATAGCCTTAGATAGCCGAGATTTGTTTTATTGTTAAGAGTAGAAACATCTACAGTTGATTCTGAATATATGCATGTTTTTAGAAAAGTACAGGAAAACTAAGTATAATCTTTCAGAATGATAATTTAAAGACTAATGTAGTATTATTAACAATCATCAATTAAAAGTAATGTTATCTTTGTACTTACATTCAGCCAAGAATCAGGATCAAACGCACCTGGTTTATCAGCAATCTCCTGTATATCGTACAATGTTTAATTAACATGGATTGTTACCATAATAAAGATATTCAATATAACTAGTAAATAATTTAGTTAATAGTTCATTATCAAAAGAATAAAAAACAGAATTCCTTTTTTATTGAATATATCTCTGTAAAATTGTTGGCTTATGAATCACAAATTCTAACTGAACTGAAGTTATATTAAATATATAAAGAGTAAAATTATTAACTGAGAATAAATATATGTAGTTTTACTTTTATGGAGTAGTTTATAAAAATTAGTAGCGTGTATTAATATTTTCATTTTTTTTATAATTTTACATCAATAAAATTATGATTTTGTAAATTGATTTTTTTTTTAATAAAAATTCTTCTTAATAAAATATTTGCTAAAATATACTGACGAATCAAAGATAATTATATAACATAGTCTACTACATTTATTTGTTAAAAAATACATATATGTTTTTACTAATTTAAATTATGTCAATTTGCATAATTATTATATTGGAATATATTGTAATTTATGATAATTCTACGATTAGTTTATTACTTTATTAGTCTTAAATATATACTTAATTATGAAAACTATTCATGAATTTATTTATAAGAATCATTTCTTTACATATTTTATGAAAAAATAAATAAAAATGTTCATTAATATCTTGAGATATAAGCCTCTGGAAATTGAGTATTTATGAATGCACACTACTGAACAATAAACTAAAAGAGGTATTCTTTGCTCTAATAAGGAAATAATTTTTCCTAATTAGTGTATTTTCTTTAAAAATATACAAAAAACATTGTTCTTGTTAATTTTGTGAAATAAGTTTCTACTTTATGATATATCATGATTCTTATTTCATATCTTGAAATCATGTTATAATTTATACATTTGAACTTGATCATTGTTTGTTATAATTATTCCTTGGTCATTTTATATTATAGTATAATCATATTAATTTTCACACTACAAATTGTTATACCATTATTTTCTGGTACTTTAATATTATACGTTTTAATTTGAAATTTACCAGTTAATACAATTTAATAAATATCTACATACCTTTAGTTGTTTTAATACATCAGCGATATTTCGTATTTCTTCTTCGGTTTGATGAATATTTTCTGATAACGACTGCGACCTCTTCAATAAATCTGCGACGTCTTCCCTCATTTGCGGATCAATTTCTAGTTCGTCTAATTGGTCTCCTATTTTCGGTTCTTCTTCAACTTTGCCTTCTAAATACTTAATGTAATCACGAACCCGTTGTACACCTATACAAATTGTGGAAATTGTATCCTTTGAATGAAACAAGTTTAATAATCAATACATTACAAATATACGGCGTTAATGATTCAGTTAGTTTATTAAAATTTACTACATTAATATACAACGATTCAATCATCACTGTTACTATAAATATAAAAACAAAATGTAAAATGCAAGATTAACTACAAGATATGAAGAGTGAAGTATAAAATTGTAAAGTTATATATGAAACTGTAAAGTTTAAAATGCAAAATATTATGCATGCAATATTATTTGATAAAATGGAAAACAAAATTATTAAACGAGAATAAATTTTCTATTTGGTACATGAAAATATGAAATTATTAAATAAGCAGTATTAAATGCAAAATGAACGTCGTGTACAATTGGTATTTCTGCATTTTTAGCCTTCACGTTATGAAACTTTCAAAGCCAAAAATGTATGAAAATAGTAAATGCTCGTATTCATAAAAATGCTCCATAGGAAACGCAACAAATGAAAAGACGTAGTTTTTTCACATTTTGTATAGTATCCTTACCTTCGTTCTGCTTTTCAAATTTTTGTTTCAACAAATCGTTCGCCTTAATGAAGTCGCCGCATTCATCAATAATATCTTTGTCCACTTCCGTTTCTTTCGGCTCCACATGTTTTACTGCATTTATTCCACAATAACATTTTAATGATAGCGGTACAAATTATTAATAAAAAATTATTAACATAAACTATTAAATTACTTTGAAACAACGAATCTAATAGTATAATGATATTTTTAAATGTAAGATACGGAAACAAAGTTGTATTTTTATTCATTTCTACTCCTCTTTTTGTATATAATTAACTAGAAGTATGAAACTATCTCCCAAATGTCACGTTTTTCTACTTTATAACTCTTCATTTATTACCATATTAAACATTTTATTTCTGTGAACATAGTAGTAAAATACATCCTTTTGTTCATTTAATATTTACTTGCATATTAAACATAAAATTGTAAATATAGCTATATCCTTAATATGAGAGAAGTTACTAAAATAGTGGTAATTAATAATTACTGTTTTTGTCAAGAGTGTTCCATTCCTGTTCGATTTCTATGAAACTTTCCAAATTTACAGTATGATCGAAAACGAATAAAACTTATCTTTTATAACTGCGGATATTGACATTTAAATCACCTCTTAAAGCTTCTCGAGATCAATGTCTTTAAATATTTCATAACCATAGATGTGCTTCATTTCGTCATGAACCTTTTAGTATTTCTACATTTTTAACCAGTTAACTATTGCGATCTTTTTGCAAAATGCGCACCAGTGTGTGTCGCGATAATCAAGCGATGACGAGTTAGCTCTCAAGAATTTATAAATCCATCTCAAATCATTTCCACTTTTTATTTGCTTATTTCATTTCGTGTTGACCTCTAAACATTTTAAACATATTACATTTTACGAATATAATTTAGTTTTCGCTAAAATTACAATTTAAATATCAAAATTGTGACAATATTTTACACATGACGGATATAGTCGACATGACACAAAATTCTGCCACATCTCCATGACGGATATAATCGTCAAACACACTTAACTGGTTAAACATGGCGACATTTCCTAGAAACGCTTGTACGTTATAAAGCTTCTGTCTCTCATAAAAAAAGTAAAACAAAATTAAAAATGATGTGTTTTCATTAAAAAAAAAACCATTAAAAATAGTAGTTTATTTTATAAAATTGTCGAATCGAAATAATAGTTATGGCATTTAAAAAAAAGGTTTTCACAAAAGTCAAAGAAACTATTTTTCGATCAAAGGATAGTATGCATTGAGTTACAACACAATTTCATTTCAACGCCAAAATATCTATGGCGAATTGACATGGAATTCAGCAGAGACGAGATTAGTTTGCGAAACATATAGCAGAGTCAGTGATACTCAATGCAATTGCCTCTCTTCAACCGTTCTAGTTTGTTTGTTGTGAACAGCAATGAAGGCGATTGATTGCAATGAGTACCCCCACCTATACTGGGTGACAAAGTTATTATACTTAAACAAAAATGTAACTTTATCTGATAGAACAATTATTTTCATCGGGATAAACTTCCATATAGGTCGAAACCCTCTTTTTTTTTTTTAAACTTCGTATTCTTACGTATTTTGGTGCACTGATTACGAATATTATAGTGCAAGTTGGTGTAGTTAGATTATAATGGCGGAAACCATGAAAAGACTATGAAATCCGTTTTTCAATTTACTTCTGTAAATAATAAGAATTTTGAAAAATAGTTCCCATAAATGTTGTAGATGTCGTCGAAATGTATATTTTATGAAGTATTGATTTTTGCTGTAAAGGTAGTACTATTCCAGAAAAGTGATGTTAAATCTTTAACATTTTACGTATCTCATCTACCGCAGTTCAATACAATATTAGTTAATGCACTTCTTTGGTGTGGTCACATACACGCATACACAAATAAACCAAGAGTCCGGAGGGGAGGAGGTCCAAAGCGAGCCCCCTTTAGCCCCCTTCCCTCACGCAACTACGCCATGGGTATCCTAGACAGAAGAGCTCAATAGCATAATGCACATTTTGTTGAAGAAATGATGATAAATTACGACTTAACTAACGTAGTTATTTCTCAACAAAGTTAACTGCTTTGCAATAATAAAAAAGACAGGTTAAAATATATCATCAAACTAAAAAAGTATAAGAATCAAACTTTCCCATAAAAACAAAACACAATAAGACCAAGCTCTTAAAAAACTAAGGAAACAAAGAAATCAAACAGGTCGATAAAATCGAAAAAAAAAACATAATAATGAAACTGTCGTTATACCTAATCACGGGTACCGGGGTAGCAGATTAACTTAACCTAACTTAACCTAACTAAAAGTCTTGTTAGTAGAAGTATGTACATAAGTTGAGAGTTTCTCACAATTACGATTGCTGTTGACGACCGAACACCAAATGCAAAAAGCGCGTTTTTCTCAAAAACTGGTTTCAGTATGGCAAAAATCAATACAACATGAAATATACAGTGAAGGACAACAGTATTCGCACACTTGAAATATAGAAACAAAAAAGAACGATATTTTCTATATTATTAAGTATATTTAATCAAACATAACTGTATATTAAACATTACATTCACAGCAACAAATGACTCAAAAACGAAGGCAATGGCATCATGTAGTAACTTGAAATGACTTGAAATTCACAAGACCGTAAGAAATTGCCGGGACAAAAATTTTAGTACATTATCATTTATATTGACAAATACAAAAATTGCGATGGTATCAGGACATTCTGATCAATGTAATCATTACATTAGATTATGTTCTGTTAGTGTAGTTAGTAGTAATTGTGGTGGACGAACAGTGCCAGGGTGGCACAAGTCGAAAACCCATGAGTGAATGAAAGCGAGGAAACGAGTGTTTAAGCAGACCGCGGAATAAAATAAATATGTGTGCGACTTAAACACGATTGTTTTTATATATCGCGAGTGAAAATACTGTAATTTAAGGGTGAAATTTGCCCTTGAAGAAGGACTTGCGCGAACACGTGGTCGTACGACATGTCAAAGTTGCGAGAGAACGTCGCAGAAATTAAATAAATTAAATAATGTAAATGTCAGTAGGGATTTAAAGTGCGGGGAAGGGGCGACCGAGGCATGTTGAATGCACGTGGTGATTAGTTTCGGCTATTTTCATATTTTCGTAATTTGATAGTTAATAAATAAATAATGCCGTCGTTCGAGCAAGCTTCGATATATCATACGAACACGTGGGCATCTCCGCGCGAGGGAAAGCGTAGGGAGTAAAGGCCGGTTCGCAAACATCCAATATGGCGGAGGAAGGATCGCCGCAAGCGCATGGAGAGCGGTCCTTAGGGACGAAGCCTAAGAGTGAAGCGGAGGCACGCGGCAACAAGCAAGATGGCGGAGACATGGCACGTTTTTCAAATGGCAAGTGGATAGGTTGAAGCAAGAAGACAGTGAAGAGGAGAAGAGGAAGAGGCAAAACGACACGGAACGAAGTGAAGGAAGGAAGTAATTAATTAATAAATAAATTAAGTGAATGAGATTAATAATAATAATAATAATAATATTAATTAATTAATAATTAACTAATAATTATTTATTAGTAGTGAAGTGAGTAGTAGATTAATAAATAAATAAATAATAAATAATAAATAATCAACAGATAGGCAATTAATTCGGTGTAGTATTGGGAAAGTGTTATGGGAGTGCAGTGAAGTGTTGGGAGTGTTGCGGGTACAGGGGAATATACGTTACCACGTGCGCGAGTGCAGAGGAACAGTGCAAAGCGGGAAAATGGCGGAAAAGTGTTGGAAGAACTGCGGAAAATGCTCCAGCACCCTGGGAACTCCGAAGTCACAACGATGGTGGAGCAACGGGGCCGCATTGAGAATATCCAGCATGGCGGAGGAAGGAACGCTGCAGGCACTTGGAGAGCGGCCCTAAAGGGTGAAGCGAAAGGATGCGGCAGCAAGCAAGACGGCGGAGGCATGGTGCGCTTTTCAAATGGCAAGAGGAGGGGAAGAAGCGAGAAGACAGCGACAGGGAGAAGAGGAAGAGCAGGAGTAGAAGAGGCGGAGAAACAAACATAGACACGAACGATCAAACGACTCAAACCTGCACGGGAGGAAACCGGTGTCAGCCTGGTCATAGCACCATTAGGGGACACGAAACGGGGACCGACGGAGCGGGGGAGAGGAGGGAGAGAGGTCAAATCGAACCGAGCACACTTCCGATCAACTGTTGATTTACCAAGGAACCCAATCGTCAGCCTGGTCATGGCACCATTAGGGGGCGACAACGGGGACCGAGTGGAATCGATAGGAGAGAGGAAGGAAAAATTTTACCAAGAGCAATGGGCTCATGTAGCGTTCTGGAAGAAGACTGGGGCATAATAGGAAAAAGGGGAAAACAGTCAGGCAACAAGCGCGTGCGCGAGTAGGGGCGCGGCGGCGGAGGTGGGGGTGGGGGACGGAAAATTTGCGGAAATTTTCACGAGCAGAACTCGCGTAATAATTAGTGGCACAGGATGCACAAATGTACTAGGAGATAGCGAAAGGTTAAACTTAACGTGTTTAGGAAAAGGGGATGAAGGGGGGGGGGGGGGGCTGGGAGGGGGGGGCTGGGAAGGGGGGGGGGGGGAATTTTTGTGAAGCAAAACAGACATTTGCGGAGCCCAAACAGAGTTAGAAACCGAAAGCGTATTCGGACATTAGGTGAGAAATGGTGGGGAGAGGTCGCGGTTTTTGCCGTATGTCCGAGCTCACCGGTAGGCGGTGTCGGGAGGGGGGGGGGGGGGGCGTTACAAAGTCAAACCGGAGGTCAGTGCGTATGCCCGGGAGCCCCCCCTTGGACCTTGATGTAGCTCATCGGGCCAAGACCCTTTGAGTAAGGACATCCATTCTCCACACATGGAACACACACGCGAGGGGGTGGGGGGACGGGGGTAGTCTTTCTTCCACAACATGCGAGCGATGGCCTAGCGCAGGGGTACTATATCCAGCGACAGGAAAGCCTGCCGGGTTGCCGCCACTCCCCACCCTTGCGGCGGGGGCGGGAGACAGTTGTAGTGGGTATGCGTGGAAACCGCCTCTCTTCATGGGGCGCTGGAAGCGTGAGTCTTTCCACACTATCTGGACTATCTTCTCAGATGTCCGTAAACTGGATTTCTGTCTTTCTAAACAAAAGAAAAGAAAAAAAAAAAAAAACGTGGTGTCCGCTGGGATAGAGGCACTCTATGCTCTTCGATAGTCGAGGGCTTCGCTGCTCGGCTGCCCGAGGGTGGGGGCCTCTGTGCTAACGCGAGAACGGCGACCCCAGGGACTACGGGGCCTGTATGGCACCTCTAGCATGGGATAGCGATCCCGGGGGCCCGAGCTTTGATTCATATCGTAAGCCTGTGGTCATGTTTCGCAGGAACGGGTGGCTTGCCTTAACCGACCGGCTCGCGAGGAGTAAACCTCTATAAAAAATCTGCTGTAGCGTGGCGGAATACGGCCATGGTATCCCCTGCCTGTGGTACGAGTCCACATAAAAGCGAGAAGCAGAGCAGAGCGAAGCGAGCAAGCGAAGCAGAGAATGCCCAACGTCAGCATGCCCACCGTGAGCATTCCGGTGGTTAGATGTAACACCCCAGCGCCGTCTATCGGGAGATTAAATCGCAACCGCGATTGGATCGAAAAAGTCCCTGACAAAGGGGACGGGTGTGGAAGTAGCGCGGATCAAACCCCGTGCACTACAGACTCCGAGGTTTCCCACACCGAGCATAAGAAGATCGCCCGACGGAGGTGGACCAAAAAGCAGCGCCAGCAGGAGGCCGGCACGTTCGTCGCCCCCGCCTCTGCTTCTAAAAAAACGACTACCGTCGAGGAGTACTCGAGTCGCTGACGAAGACAGCGATGCTGAAAGCTACATCTCCGAGGTATCGCTCGACATTTCGTGGTCGGATAGGAGTACTCCGACCCGCATCGAGAAAAGAAGACGCCCCCGAACTACTGGTGAGTTCGTAGGCTTGGCGGCGGCGAAGGAACGCCACAACCAGGCGCTCCGCGAAGAATTGGAGCTCCAGCGGGAGCTGTGGATCCCTGATCGCAGCACGCCGGTCCCGCAACCGAGTAGGTCAGCCCGATCCCTGCGGGAGATCGTTGACCTCATGATGGAGGCTATGTGGCAACCGCTCTCAGACCTGGTGGCCGAGATGCTGCGAACTGCTGACAACGTGAGGAGAGTAGCAGCCGGTTCCCGAAATTTGAAGGGAACTTCTGTGCGCATGTTAAGAGAGTTCGCTAATACGGTTCAGGCCTACGCCGTGGAACTGGGCAAAAGGCCTGAGTCAGCGGGACAAGACGCCACCCACATTAGGGAGCTAAGGGGGGTGCTTGCAATGTCGGAGGCCAACAATCTGCGCCTCCAGAAGGACGTCGATGCTCTCCGCAAGGAGACGCAGGAGATGAAGAGGGAAACGGAGAACCTCAGGAGGGAGCTGACGGAGAGGGCAGCTCTAACGGCGCCATGCGCCCCCTTGCTGCCACGTCTGATGATGCTGGATCTGACTCCAAGGAAGAGGAGAGTCAGCCAGTGCTCTTCCCCTATTGAAGAAGAAACACTAAAGAGGAGGGCAACGGAAGCCGAGGAACGGCCGCTATCACCAACACCGGAGCCCTGTGGTGAAGAACCAATGCTGCCTCATACCGAGGAGCCTCACATCGAGGTCCCTCACATCGAGGAGCAGAGACAACAAGAGCCGCCGAAGAGCAGGGAGGTTGAGCAGCTCAACCTCCTCGTTACCAACCTAGCGGCGATGGTGAAGGACCTCACTGAGGAGGTCAGTGGCAACAGGAGCAAGAAGGTCGCCCCACCCAAGGAAGTTCCTTCACTGAGGAGGACTGAAGAAAGAAGGGATGCTACCCCAGCACCCCAACCTTCTAGGCCAGAAGGGCCAAAGATGACCCCTGCCCCGGAGACCTGGGCGAAGGTAGTCGGCCGTAAGGCAAAACGAACAGACGGGAAAGCGGCGGCTGCAGCTGTGCAAGCTGCGCCCTCCATATCGGCGACCCGCCAGGCCAACCCCAGGCCTCCCAAGGTGGCGCCGAAGAAGAAGCCGCCATCTAAAAAGGTGCAGGTGACTAGACCTCCAGTGATGGCTGCCATAACCCTGACCATCCCTCAGGGCGCAAAAACTATCTACAGCGCCGCCATGAAGAAGGCGACAGAGGTTGTTCCATCGGAACAAATCCAAGAGATCGGAATAGCAGAATTTAAGATGAAGAAGTCCGCCACCGGTGGCATAATTCTGGGCATCCGCGGCCCAGATGGTCACAAACAAGCGGAGGAACTCCTACGGCGCTTCCAACCAGCGTTCGAGGGATCTGAAGGATATTTAGAAAGCCCACAAGAACTGTGGAGCTCAGAGTGTTAGGACTGGACGACGTTGCGATGGAGGAGGAGGAGGTGAAAGCGGCTCTAGTCGAGATAGGCCAGTGCCCTCCCGACGATATTCGTGTGGAAGAGATCGAGAGGACCCCAAGGAGTCTGGGAACCCTCTGGGTGAGATGCTCCCTAGAAGCAGGGAGAAAAATCGAAGAAGTTGGAAAGGTCAGGGTGGGATGGACCACTGGCCGAGTCGTAGTGCTACCCCACAGGCCCATACACTGCTATAGGTGCCTATACAAGGGGCATGCAGCTGTACTGTGCAGTCAGGAACAGGACCGATCGCACTTATGCTATAAGTGCAGCGAAGAGGGCCACAATGCTGCCGACTGCAGCGCGGATGTTACAACTTGCCCGTTATGCCGCGACCTTGGCCGGCCGGTCAATCACCGCTTGGGGGCTCGTGGGTGCACTCCCAAGCCCAGGCGCAGAAAGGAGCCACCACCGAAGAGGATATTAAGTCGCGGCCGCCCTTGTCAAGAGGGAAGAACGAAGTAGGCGTCAGCCATTACTTCGTCCGGGAAGTTAGTTGGCAGGCACAACAACACCAGCACCCACAGCTGGTGCCTGTCAAGACCGCAGGAGCTTCTAGCGGGGGTTCGGAGCTGCAGTGCACGAGGTTTGGGGCGAGTCGGCTGCGGCGTGGTTACGTGGCCGACTCGGTGTTTTTAAGCACAAGGGAGGGAACATTCTGATGTCCGAGAAGAGGCGCTACAGCATTGACGGGGATGACCGAGGATGAGAGGAAACCACCGGGGGGTTTTAGTGAGTAGGAATCTCACACTCCCCTCACTCTTCCTCCGGAGAGTGGGGGGGTCTATGCAAGATTTACCCTCGTCAAAAAAAAAAAGTTAGCAGTAATCGTGGCAAGTATACTTTAACACTAATATTTGCAATATGGGAAGAAAACGCAATGAAACAACATTGGAAGAAAAAAAAATTGTTATACGGTTACATGAAGAAGGTAAATCATATAGAAATGTATCACAAATACTAAAAAGAAGTCGATCGACTGTACAAAGTATTATAAACAAGAATGAAAAAGAAGGAATATTGTAGAATAAAAACAGAACCGATAGACTCTGAAAATTAAATACAAGAGAACGGCATAAAATCGTCCGCACTGTTAAAGAAGAAGCATATACCAGTGCATCTGAAATTGCATCACACATTAAAGAATACATGCTGAAAGAAATTCATCCTAAAGCAGTACGAAGAGTGATCGATATCGGACCGGATATCACAGTAAAATTGCGAGGAAGAAACCACTCATAAGCAAAGTAAACAAAAAAAGAGATTAGAATTTTCAGAATAATACATAAATGGTAGAGAGAACTTCTGGAAAAACGTAGTATTTTCTGAAGAGTTAAAATTTAACATTTTTGAGTTGGACGATAGTAAAAATGTGTGGCGAAAAGCTAATACTGAATTGGATTTCAAAAACATGTAACCGACAACGAAACACAGAGGTGGAAATGTGATGTATTACTGCTTCTGGAGGTGAGAACTTAGTAATAATAGATAAAATAATGGATAAACATTTGTATTTAAATATTTTTAAAGAAAATTTACAAAACAGTGCAGATAAATTAGAATGAATTAGATTTATGAATTACAGGTTTTTATTTTCTGCAAGACTGTGACGCGAAACATACAGCCTACGTAAGTTTGTTTTGGGTTATTTGTTGCTGTAAGTGTAATGTTTAATATACAGTTATATATGATTAAGTATACTTAATAATATAGAAAATCTTGTTGTTTTTATTTCTATATTTGAAGTGTACGAATGCTTTTATCTTCCACTGTATATGGAACGTTTATTTAGAAAGTGACGTAAGTCCATTTTCATTTATTTTGAGAAAATTAAAGGTTGGCATATATGTTAATGAAAAAATATAGGTTAATTATATCAGACTGGCAATTCAGCACTTTTTTCACTGATTGATCAATATGTAATTTGATTATACAAATTTGTTTTAGGTGATTTAACTAAAATAATGTGTATTCATGCAAATGGACTTACACCACTTTCAAAATATGTAAATGGTTTATATCAGTGCTCAGATTTAGTTGCACTTTTCGGGCCGATTTCGAGGTAGCCGCCTACCGTGCCCTCGCTCCCGCGCTAGACTGCCCACGTGACGTCGTGTGCCAGGGACGTCGTACGATAAATTTGTCGGGATTCATCCGTGATTAAAAATTTTGCTTGCACTGTTAATAATTATTATTTTTACAGATTTGTTAGAAATAGAAGAAACTTTTAAAAATATTCTGCTAGGCAAAAAGGCAAAGGCAAAGACCGAATCAACTCAAAGTTCTGGGGTAAGTGCCGAGAGGTCAAACTCAGTCCTCTTACCAAAGGCAAGAATGCCTTCCCCACTCCGTGGCCAGATCCTTAAGGAACAACGTTCCTATACATTTAGGTAAAGCAATAACAAACTGACAAAGAACACAGTCCTGCGACATCTGATGACCACTCGACTCCAAGTCAATAGCCATCATCTGTCGCCTCACTTAGACTCTCATAAACAACCTCTCGCATAGACCTCACACGGTCTATCCCTATCATAAATCGTTCAAAGGCAAAATAGCGCAGGCTAATTGCCCTCGACGACCCTCCAAAATACGTTGACGCTAACAGATTATTAAAGTTATTAATACTATTTTTACATCTATAAACATCTTCTATATATACATATAATAACAATAATACATGTTATAATAATTACAATTTTGTCAATAGTTTTCCATATCACCCAAGAGGTACTACTGTTGATGCGTTTTTTGAAATTGGTTTTCCCTATAGGCCTATTCCACTAAATAAGAAAAACGACAGTGACTCGGCAGGAAAGTCCAAACGACCCAGAAGATCGAAGGAAAATTAAAATATTTTCGATTTCGACTTTCCTGCTAAGTCACTGCGTTCTTCTTATTTAGTGGAATAGACAAATAGGAGAAACCACTTTAAAAAAACGAATCAACAGTAGTACCTCTTAGGTAATATGGAAAACTATTGACAAAATTGTAATTATTATAACATGTATTATTGTTATTATATGTATATATAGAAGATGTTTATAGATGTAAAAATAGTATTAATAATTTTAATAATCGGTAAAAATAATAATTATTAACAGTGCAAGCAAAATTTTTAATCACGGATGGATCCCGACAAATTTATCGTACGACGTCCCTGGCACACGGCGTCACGTAGGCAGTCTAGCGCGGAAGTAGGGGCACGGTAGGCGTCTACTCCGAAATCGGCCCGAAAAGTGCAACTAAATCCGAGCACAGGTTTATATTTCATACTCCCTGGTCATCGAATTAGGACCACTACAAATTGTAACGATATAATTTATTAGTTACTAATATGATACACTATTACTGTAAATAACGTTATTAACACATGTTAATATCTTATATTTTTACCCGTTGCTTTTACTCTTTGTTTTTATATCTTTTTTATATCTGTATTATTTTCACGAATATCTGTAATTCTTGTTTTTAACTCATATAATGTGGTGCTTGGAGAGTTGTAAACTAGTCTTTTATGTAGGCTCTATTTATCAAATTTGACATCACGCACTTTCGATACTTAAGCCTAACGTCAACGTTCCTACGGCCCTTAATCGCTCATCATTCACACATTTTGATTATTATCACGATAGTAACAAATCTATTGCTATGTATATGTATATCGTTATCAACAAATTTAGTAACAATTTGTATGACCTAAGACAATTTTCCATATATGACATAATGTTATGACAATAAAAGTGAAATTTTTGTACGTAGTCCTAATTCAATGGCCAAGGAGTATAAGTGAACTGTATCAAAGAAATGATTTTGACATCGAACCATTAAAGTTTATTTTTCAATGTTCTTGAACAAGAACTTGTTCGAGAATAGATGGATTGAGATTGTTAGTCTACTTTTCTTATTGACACTTTTGTCGTTTTCTAAATTATTTTATTCTGTTGAGAAACTTTCTAATTGAACTAATATAATGATACAGTGTGCATCTTGAATTTTTGAATTGCTAATGAGCTCGAACTTTTCTTATCCTTCCATTTTATGTTGTAATATAAGTGAAAAATGTATGCTACAATTCTATTTAAATAACTAATCCTCTAGTACTATAAATCTATGTCTAGATGTGTGATTAGAGTCACGAGTTGTATCTCCTGAGTAAATCTATGTCTAGATGTGTAATTAGAGTCACAGGTCCACTCTTTCCCCGAATTTCTAGTATGTCTATATTACTAATTGGCCAATTAGATTGATATAAAGATAACCCAGGTAGTCGAAATTTCCATAAACTATTTTGCACTGGCTGAGCAGGAAGTTGTCCTCGTAAAACGAAATCTGCAGTATTATCCATTATAACAACATGACCACCGTACCTCCGCTTGTATTTCAATGACCCTATTCGCGACAAACATCTTGAGCAAGTGGAGTGAAGTTTTGATTCAATGAAATATAGTGGTTGAATTAGATAAAGAATATGTTTGGACACTATCTGATAGAGTTTTTCTAATTGCCTTGTATAACTATACAAGAAGCAAAAACTTGCATTGAAGTCTAATCCGCTTATTGTAATGTTACATTCTAAGACCTAGTGTGTGGTTTTGCATCGGTTGACGATTTAAAAGAATGAATCAAAATACAGCGTGTGAAAGTGAATGCAAACCAACTAACACAGATAATGAAAAATGTAAAAAATGTCATTAGGAAATGTTGAGAGTGCAATGATGGACCATTAAAATATTTATTGTAATATACATTCCCAACAGAATGTGACAAATATCTCGTAAAATATTGATATTTTGACGACCTCCGGTTAGTACTTTTATACCCAGGATAATAAGAATCGATTCGTTTCACACAAAAATTGGGTCGTATTAAAGAATAAGGTGCAAATACACTTAATGATTGCATCGGTGCGTCTATATAGAAAATACTCGCTTTCGTTCGCTGAGGGGAGGGCTCTCTCCATCCTCCAGACAACATGAAAACAGCCATTTGACATTTGACATTTTTCTGAACGTTTTCGCTTATTTTAAAAAAGTTTGATTCTCTGAAAAAAAATTATATCTGGCACTTAATTTGAAATTAAGTAAACATGCGGGTAGATTTAGTGATGAGCTATGTCGTACTCAGCAGGTACTGGATTTTTATGTATATAGGATTGAAAATACAAAGTATAACAAATTTTTTTTCTTCCAATGTTGTTTCATTGCGTTTTCTTCCCATATTGCAAATATTAGTGTTAAAGTGTACTTGCCACGATTACTACTAACTACACTAACAGAACATCATCTAATGTAATGATTACATTGATCAGAATGTCCTGATACCATCGCAATTGTTGTATTTATCAACATAAATGATAATGTACTAAAATTTTTGTCGCGGCAATTTCTTACGGTCTTGTGAATTTCAAGTCATTTCAAATTACTACATGATACCATTGCCTTCGTTTTTGGGTCATTTGTTGCTGTGAATGTAATGTTTAATATACAGCTATAAATGTCTAAATGTATTTAATAACATACAAAGTTGTAAGATGATTTGTTGTTCACAGTGAATAAATAAAACAAATAATGAAACAAACTCCAACAAAACAATTTAGGAACCTTTAAAAAGCAGATAAAGAATTTATATTAAAATAGTAATGAAATGTTTATGTAATGATTATTATCAAACTATAATTTTTACTTTCAGAGTGATCATCAACTTATGATCATTTATTACATTTTTTTATTTGTAAATAAAACGTATGTATGTAATTTCCTTTCATAGTTCGTTGTTTTTTGACATTGTAGTAAAAGCTTGCTGTAACGAAATGCATTTAAAAGCAAATTAAAAATGCAAGTAACTGTGCATAGATATAATTACGAAATAGATGAATTTTCTGTTATATAAAGAACATATTTTCTACATAAAATAATATGAAGTGGTTTTTAACATTGGCTATTTAAACATAGTACTAGTTTAAGGTAACAGTTAATCGAGATCCTACATTATTGAGTACAGTCAGGGAAATTTCCATAGTTTCACTATAAATTTAGCATATTCTATGTTATTAGTAAGCTTTTAATAGTCTCCCACTAAAACAATGAAATGTTTAATTGCTATTTTGATTTCAGTCATTTTATTTTATTCGTATCTCTGAATTTTGCGCTTTATTTTCATTATTATTGCAATAATTGGCATCGTGTTGCAAAATTGAGCGAAATTGTCATTGTTCTAATTTTTCTCTTTGTCTCATTCAATTATGGAAGTACTTTATGCAGCATGAAGAGAAATTATTAAATTAGAAGGAAAAGATCAAAATAATTGCTTATAAAGATATAATCTTTATAGAGATATTATTCTGAAAACACGGAGATCACAGTACGTAATTAATAATTTTATTTTATTACATAATTTCTATGAAAAGAATTATCTGAAAAACTAAATAATTGACATCAAAAGGTACATTAATTTGTCGAGCTGCAATAAACGAAATTGCGACAGCGAGTTGAATACCATTCGAGTTAAATGATATGAGAAAGTGTACATTTTTAATTTCGAATATGTTTCGTGCTTTTCAGAAACAGATATTTAATCCCTTTAGTTATGAAACGGTTTTGCGAACCCTCGTAAATGAAACGATATTAAGCATTATGACATAATAAACGTTTAAATGTGTTTGAATATGTTTCTATATGTTTATAGAATAATGAGCGTTAGAAAGTTCTAGGATTGTTCTAAGTTAAATTTTTAATTGAAAAGAAAGGTGTACTACTTTAACGCTATCAAAAGAATTAAAAAAAACGAGTTTTAGATAAATTACATAGCTTCAAATTATTTTATTCTTAATTAGATATGAAACGATCCCAGCCAACCTAGCTTCAATTTTAACTACTTTATATGCTGACAATCTAAATAAATATCTTTTCTTTCAAAGATTTACAATTTTTTTTTTCAAATTAAAATCAGTAGCTTCTTTGTAAGAAATATTTTTAGTGGCTGGGGTCTTAAACGTCCCAGTATGTCAGATATGTTATTCTGATCATGTGTGACTGTTAAAGGTTAATATCAGGAAACATCATCTAACACAATAAACAGTACTATATTGTTTATATAGTATAACTTACAATACAGGGTTAGCATAAATGATTAATTCGTTTTGAAGAGGTTATATTTTCAAAAGTATTACATGTACGCGCATGAAAGATATATGAAAAGGACCATGGGGTTTAGTACCGACTTTACGTACTCCCACTACCGCAATCCTTTGTCGAGCTTAAAGAAAGCATTAGTGTTGCAGTGCAGATAATTAACAGGACTATGCTACAAAATGTATGGAATAAGCTAGATTATCGTTTGGACGTGTGTCGAGTCACCAAAAGGCGACATACTGAACATTTCTAGAAGGTGGGTACTTTTGAAGATGTAGCTTTTTCATAATGAATGAGTTATTTATACTAACTCCGTATAATATACAGGGTGCCTCACCCATTTTACCATCTAGATTTACGTCACTATTATTACTCATGGCAAACAATGTTTCAAATGAAGTTAATGGTTTTGAGAGGGGCATATGCAGGTGGTATATTTTTTTGTAGGTGGACGTGTAAAGGACATATGAAGGTCAATAATGTTTTTTTAAATGGAATCATATATTTTTTATTGCATCAGCTGATAATATTCATCAGCTCCTTCATATTCTTTACAAAAAAGTATTAATCTATTTATGTGAAAAAATCATTAGTTTAGGAGATATTTTAATTCTAACTTGTTAGGAAATCGTGACTTTCTAGTCAATATTATGAATTGCCCTAACTGAACAGCAAATGTTTTTCGAATTGTGAGTTTTTGTTCTTTTTTGTTACGCAGTAACAGTGAAATTTAGTCTATGTTACGTCTCTTATACGACGATACGGTGAATTATCAATTCATAATAAAGTATTCTAAAGAAGAAAAGATAGACATGTTATTAGTTTATTTTGAAGCTGGGAAAAGTGCTATACATGCAGAAAGATTATACACTACGGAATGTTAGTAAGTCAATAATTTCTAGATTCAGAAAGTGTTTTGATGTAAATGGTCGCCACACATTGAACCCTTTCTGTAAATAAATATTAAAATTAAAATATCTTCTAATCTAATAATTTTTTCACATAAATAGATTAATACTTTTTTGTAAAGAATATGACGGAGTATCAGCTGATGCAATAAAAAATATATGATTCCAGTTAAAAAAACATTAATAATCTGCATGTCCTTTACACGCCCACCTACAAAAAAATATACCACCAGAATATGCCCCTCTCAAAATCATTCAACTTCATCTGAAACATTGTTTGCTATGAGTAATAATAATGACGCAAATCTAGATGGCAAAACGAGGTGAGCCAGGTAAGTTGATAAATGTATAAATCCAAGTATTCTCGTTATCGATTATTAATGTAATAACACACTGTTAAAGCTAATCAGGTGCATTCATAACCTAATTAACATTATGACAATAAATAGAATTCATTTATTTGTTATAAATTATCTGAAATTTCAAATAAATACTACAAGAAATTATGGAAATTTTACTGATCGTACAGGTGTTATATTGCAACACTTTCAATTATAATATCGTGTAAGACTTGCTATGTTTTTGCGATATGTAATGTGATTAGCAAATATTGATTTTCGCGTAACTATAGAAAATGCTTGTATGTATAAAGCACTAGTAAATTAGTGATTCATCGTATTTTATAAATCTTTGTTAAGTATAAAATGTTAGAAAAGTAAAAAAAGTTCTGCTAAGAAATAGGAGAAATTGAAATAACATGATTACGTCAAGAATTATTTACTGAATAATGATTACAATTAGAACAGGCTATGCATAGCAGAATTTAGTCTAGCGGAATTTAGTTTCATACTATTAGTTAACGACAAATAAAAAAGAAAAGTTATTATCATATCAAATTAAATATTGCTTAAAACAAATATCAGTAATATATAGTTTTATCTGTTATAATCTTGTTTCTCAATTGTACTTACTATCGTATTTACAATTAAACTAGAACATTCAGATCCGTCAAAATAAGTTAAGTTAAATAATATACTATGTTGCAAAGTATGATTAGTATCTTTTTTTAAAATGTATGCTACTGTTTTAACACTACTTCTACCGAAAGGTGTTAAAAGACATCTTTTAAATTTTAACTTAAAATTATTCTCTAAATTGAAAAATTTCTCCACAATTAATTTTTTGACTTCTCATACAATAGTTGTTAAATTAATTCAGCGGTGTCATCTTCGATGTAAAAATGTGTATATGGTATACTTATTTCTGCCATGAGGTGTCTTTTGGCATTTTAAGTATTTCACGACAGAAATTATTTTAAACTATTTTACATATAAATAGCAACACCATTTTGCAGCATCATATCAATTATAATTAAATTAGAGAATCCCGATTTCAGTTGTAACAGAAGATACAGGGGATGCGGCATAACTTGGATATTCGCTTATTTACTGCCATGTTGTATTTTAATGTATACCATTTTATTTATAATTTGTAGACTGATGAATTAAGCTAGAATTTACAATCTACTTAAATAATCTATAATAAAAGCACATCAATGTATCAATCATATATATTCATATATATTCAATCATATATATTCATTAAATTATCTACGTTGAACTAGTAATTAGAAATCCCAACAGTTTTGGCAGTTATTTGCATTTAAACGAAAAGGTGTCAGAGACTCCTTTCGTTCGAAATAGGTATACACAAAATCGTGGTAGAAATAGTGTTAAGAAATAAAAAGGTGGTATTTTGCATATTAAGTTACGGCATATCAAATGGAGAAATTCAGAACAGAAAGTCTGACATTATTCGACCACATGAATGTATTGCAAAATAATATTTAGCGAACATTAATTGAAAGCGTAATGTTTAATGAAAACAACTATATATGTAATCTGTTCAATATTAATTTTAATATAAAGTAAAGGACTTCTCATTCGGACAAAAATGGATTAATCAATTTATATCATAATATTATCTATTAATGAATATTGACCGTTAAATGATTTTTTAAATAATTCTCATAATTCGTTCAGAATGGTTAAATAATTTATTAAACAATTTTAATTTATTATTGAAAATTCAATATTCGCTAATAGAAAATATTATGCGTTTAATAATTTATTAAAATGTTATGATGTACATAGTTGTACATATTAATTTATTGTTAGTTCCAAAGAAAAATTAATAATTTTGTGACAAAAATATTAGCAAATTATTTGTATAATTATTTTCCTCAGATTTAGAACTTTAAATCAAACGGCATACAATTGCCATTTTGAAATATTTTTATGTTATCAAATTATATAAGATTTTCTGCAATTTTAAAATAAAATTGGTTAGATTTATAAAATTGGAAATTTATTAAATTTTAAAATATAAAATATTTCAATTTTCAGGTTTAAAAATTTAATAATTAGGTAATTATGTTATTTGAAAAAGTAGAAATTTAAAAAGCTGGAAATCCAGATATTTAGAAATGACAAATATAGAAAATCTAATTTCTAAGCTTACAGATTTGTAAAATTGGAAATTTACATTTGTCTGCATTTCTATATTCCTGTAGAAAAATTTTAATTTTGAAAATTATAGAATTAGAAAATCAACAAAAAGCAGAAACTTTATATTTGAAATTTAGAAATTTAGTAATTTGGTGATTTCATATTTTAGAAATTTAGAAAGAAATTTACATCAAATTATGTAATTTATAATGTTGTCAAATCGAAAATTTTCAAAACATGAAAATATAGAAATTTCAAATTTTCAAATTCTGAAACGTAGAAATTTGATGATTTAGAAATTTGAAATCTTTAAATATATGAATTCTGAATTTAAAGATTCTTAAATTTCGAAATTGAAGAACTGATTTCTTATTAATGCTTGTGTCTACTTACACATTCCTGCACTATATTTTTGTAAGCTTAATAACATTTTGCGTTGTACTAATTAAATGCTACATCTGCAAATAACACTAAATGTCCTAATTTTTCGCTAGAAGTAAAATGAATGTGAATCATTAAATATTTATGTACCTTAAAGCTATGTCATTGATTAATTCTATAAATTCTAAATAAAATGAACTTTACGACAAATAAAACATTGTTTCAAATATTTACTATTTTGACGGATACTGATTGTTCTAGTAATAACAACTGTATGTCTAAATAATATGAATGATGTTATAATAATTATCTGACCTGCAGCTTTTTTCAATTTATCAATTTCTTCTTGTAACTTTTCCAATTGTTTACGTAACTCTTCGTTTTCTGCTCGACAAGTGTTCAACTCGTCCATCAATTTCGCGTTCTCAGCTCTCAATTTCTCATTTTCTTTTTTTATTCTGTCTGCATCACTTTTCGCCGCTGCATCAGCCTTTTCCTTTTCCTCTTTTAATTTACCTAATTCATCTTGCAATTTCGCGTTGTCTCTTTTTAGCTTGTCCAAATCATTTTTCAATTTATTTGCCTTGTTTTGCGCGTCTTCTAGCTTGTCTTTCAGCCCTTCATTTTCCGACTTCAACTCCTTCATAGCCTGCTCTAATTGTATTTTTGCTGCTTCCAGCTCTTTTATTGCTTTCTGTTGTTGAGCTATCGTATTCTTCAGAGTATCGTTCTCATTCTTTAGCGCGTTCAACCGATCCTCCGCTTCTTTTAATTTATTTGTCATCGCATCTAATTCCAAAGTCAATTTTGTTTTCTCGTTCTTTAAAACCTCATTTTCTTTCTTTAACTTTTCGTTCTCGTTTCTTAACGCTTCCAACTGTTCATTCAATTCTGCCAATTTCGGCTTCAACTCGTTCAAAGCCTGCTCTAATTGCATTTTTACTGCTTCGAGCTCTTTTATTGCTTTCTCTAATTTATCTATCGTATTTTTCAGAGTATCGTTCTCATTCTTCAGTGCATTTAACCGATCCTCCGCTTCTTTTAATTTATTTGTCATCGTAGCTAATTCCGAAGTCAATTTTGCAACCTCGTTCTTTAAGTTCTCATTTTCTTTCTTTAACTTTTCGTTTTCATTTCTTGACGCTTCCAATTGTCCATTTAATTCTGTCACTTTCGACTTCAACTTTTCATTTTCGTTCAATAACGTTTCATTTTCATTGCGCATTTTATTCAACGTCGCCTTTAGAGCATTCAGCTCCTCCTTAGCGTCAGCCAACTCCTTTAACGCTTTGTCCTTTGCGGCTGTCTGTTTCTCTAGTTCATTTCTAAGATTGCTCAGATCTCCGCGAAGATTGTTGAGTTCATTAATCAACTGTTGCTTTTCATCTTGGAGGTTCGAGAGTTGATCTTCCAACGACTTCGCTTTAGCTTCAGCAGCCGCTAGTGCCTTATTCAGTTGATCAATTTCGGCATTCAACCGATCAATCTCGCTTTTACATTTTTCTAAATCTTTTAATTGTGCCCGTAACCTGTCGTTTTCGGTTTGACAACTCTCCAAATCTGACCTCAGTTTCCCTGCGGCTGCTTTTTCGGCATCCAATGCCGATTTCAGTTTATCAATTTCAATTCTCTGTCCGTCACCTTCTCCTCTAAGTTTATTGCGTTCCTGTTCCAAATTCCTTGCGTTTTCTTGAAGACCCGCGATTTCATTTTCCAAACTGTTCACTTTAGCTTTTAGTTTATCGTACTCGTCTTTTAGACCACTCAATGCGTTTAATTCAGTCTTCAATGAATCATTTGTAGCTCTCAACGCAGCGATCTCTTCTTTGCACGAATCTAACTGGCTGTTTAGAGCAGAAAGCTGTCTTTTCATATTATCCATTTCGTTTTTGTAATCGTTATTCTCCATTCGAAGTTTCTCTAACTCTTTCTTCAATGCATTCAGCTCATCCTGCAAAGCTTTGAGTTTTGCCTCGCTTTCACCCTTGGCGGATTTTTCTAATTCGGCAGCTTTCTTTTGTTCTTCTATCTGCGCTGTTAGACCGGCGATTTGTTTATTCAACTCAGCTTTTTCGTTCTGTAACCGGTTCAACTCAGCTTCTTGTGCCTTTTTCAGCGCCTGTTAGAATATTAAAGTTGAAAATATTTGGTCCGGATATGATTAGAATTTATTAAAATTAGATTTTTAATTACAGATAAGGTGTATTGTCTCTAAGTTAGAATTATCTATCAGAATACTTTAAGCCTTAATTTCATAGACTTAATTTCATTTACAATAGTAGAGTTTGCAATGTTTAACTGTACACTGTAATGTAGTTCTACTGTAATGTTTATCGGTACACAAATGTATCATTTATTCTGAAGAATTCAGTATTTTTTTTATTCAAACGGTTTTATTGAAAATTTCAAGTGTTTAATTAAGTTTGATATGATTTATACTGGATATATTATTACACGCATTCCTCAAAATATTATTTCTCATTAACATTATTTAGCATTAAGTTACATTTTCCCACTCGAGGTACATCGTATCGATACCAATAAAAAGAAGTTTAATACATTTACATGCGAGTAAACTTTTAAAGAAATACAACACATTTGCTTATTTATTCTTTTTTATTATATAAATATACGTTATTTAGAATAAAAACGAAATTTTACCTCAGATTTAATTAAAAATTTACTACGGTTTCTTTTCAGTATATCGCTTTTAATTTTGTTCATATTTTTTACCACAATTTCTAGACATTTAACTATTGGCAAAGTTAATCATGAATACACTGAATATTTATGAATTTTGTTGTGTTCTACTGTTAGTTTTGTTGAAAGAGAAAATCGTTCCTATTTTTGGCAAGCTTTTAAAATCTGGTGCTCTATTATATTAGATAACAAAGTACGTTACATATTACATAAATTATGAGATAAAATAAACTCATTAATACAATACGATGAACAAATAATATGAATATTAATTAACAATATAATGTAGTTTAATGTGATAGTTTACCTAACAAAGACCAGATTTTGTAGAGCTGATTTTATTTGACGTACTTAACTTATTTAAAACGTATATTTGGCTATTATATAGGTTCTAGCCTACATTTCTTTTTCAACTGAAAATACAGTTGTGGAAAATAAAATTGTTATATTGCGCAATATTGTACGAACTACTGCGTAGTCCACTTCCGTCCACCACCAATCGCAAAATTAAATTGATAAAGATAACAATTGGTAATGAGAGATTATTACATTGTAGTACATCCTTTCTATTGTACAACATGCTGTAAAACAGGTTAACACGTTAGACATAATTATTTTTAAATAATTAAATAATACACGATTATTTTTTCATCAAAAGTTTCTTTAAATTTCCTCTCAAATTTAAAACATTCTTTAAATTTTTTTTCTTATTTTGTATTTTTTCTTATTTCTATGTTAAAAATACTATTTCCTTGATGTTGTAAAAATTAGGAGCTTGTGAAATCTGTGGCCAAAATATTTTTATCAGCTGAAAATTCGGCATTTCGTTCTACTGGTATTATGTAAATAAATATATGCAATAAATAGTTTCTGTATTTTGATGTAGAATAGTTTCATGTTTTATGCTTTTGTATTATAATCTTCCCATTCCCTATACCTCTGAAAGTAACTATTAAAATTTGACGACTACGTGCTGAATTAGTACTAAACGTATGTAGTACGTTGTAATTGCTATGTTATAGAATAAACAATTACAGAGGGTGGTCTTTTATAACATCTTAATAGTCGTCCGAATTAATTGTGCTTCTACAACTTTATATCATATTCACTCCGAAAGTTAAATCTAAGAATTATATGAATGCAAGAATAGCTACTACATATACCTAATTAATAATATCCTTTAGCAGCGTAATCGATTCCAATAGTTTTCTTAAGGAAAATGTATTTTCTATTTTAGTAATATGTCTGTTCCTAATACTGTCTATCCTCAAACTACTTTGGCAGTCTCTTCCAAATATAGGTAGGATCATAAAAGAAAAATCATAAAAAATGAATTGAAAAAGGAATTGAAGAAGAGATAAGAAGGTTGTAAAAAATACAGGTACATTGGAACATAAGTATCTGACACGAAATATTGGAACTCGTTGACATTAAATGATTGTAAAACCTCAACATTTCATAGTTAAAACTCGATATTTATATTCTGTGCTAAACAGGTCTATATCCAATTTAATATTGTTGCGAGTACGTGTTAATAGTACGCACTCAGCTGTTAATATAATACAGAACAAGTTATTAATTATTTGGACAATGTTTTTCAGAAAACAGCGCTATTATATTCAACAGAAATAAATATCACTTAAAAATATGCAGAGAAAAATAATATGTTAGCTTTACTCATTTTGCAGTTACTTTTACTGGTTTTGTACTCTCATTAGAAAAATGGTCTTTCTAATGTGATGTATTTTTTTTTTCTTTAAAAGCTTGCGATTGCGATGAGCAACTTTGTACAAAATTAAAAATACTGCCAAGAATTATACAACTGTAAGAAGCAATAAATTAAGATAAGAAACTATAGATCTGTTTTCCAGAAAATTTGTTTATAGCTGTGGTGCCAGACACTTATTTAACAAAATAGAGCTTGGTAAATGTAAAAAATAATTGTTATATTTCATTCTCTTTTTGCGGATAACTATGGGCAAAATAATCCGTAATAATAGTATATGGAAGCTTCGTCAGCTGTCTATTTATGGAGCTACCTCAATTTTGGACATTTTGTACCATTTTCCTTTGCGGTGTAACACAAAATAAAATAAAATTGTCCAATATATAAATCCGAACACAAAGGAAGAAAACATTAAAGAAATTCTATTTCTATATTTTAGTTGTAACGCATTTCCTACGCCAAATTACAATATAACATTTGTCAAAATTACATTGATATAACAAGTAATAGAAACACATGTAACAATGACTTAAAATGTTACATATGCATAAATTAATCATTGTTTTTTAATTAATTAGTTTAATATTCTTTGATAAATTAATGTAATACTTCTGGATTAATTAGTATAGTACAATTTTTTTAATCCTTAAACATTTATTGAATAACCGTATTGGACACTTCTTTTTAAACCTAGTTTTTATATTTTTCGTTTTTTGAATCAAAATTAAAAATTTTCAAGTTTTAACAATTCTGATTTATGTTATGCGAAACATGTATATTTTTTTTTTATTTTGAAACAAATCATGTATGAAATTGTAACATTTGAAAAAAGCATATAAGCCTATTAAGTCGAATACATACTATAACATGAGTACTATTATTCTTTTGTTGCATTGTTTGTTTGCATTATCGATTTTCTAATGATTGAGTTCATATTGACTGACAAGGCAGAACTACAATAGTTTCAAAAAAATATGATACATCAATAATTCTTTATATAACTGATTGGAGTTATGTAGCAAAAATTATTCATTCAAATCTATAAAAATATCTACCTAAGTGATTTATTATTGTAATTACATGGACGTAAACAAAAAGATTGTTACGATTTTACCATATTTTTGAAAAGCAGCATGTAAACCAATTTGTTTAAAACATATCGTTTTCAAATCAAGATTTCTGTGTTTAGGACGTTTTAGATATTCTCTAAAAAATTCAATTTCATAGAATTACTTCTCATTAATACTGTAATAAAAACTATGATTTTCTTGAAATGCTTTTTTGACTTATGTGTACTTTTTTCAACAAACGCCTCAAGTAATATCCTTCCAATTACTACTAATTTTAAACAAGTATTACTAATTTGATGTGCTAAATATGTGATAAACAGTATGTCGATAAAATTCTTACATATATTAACAAAAATAATAAATGAATAAATTAGCCAAAAGGAAAATACTTAATTAGCGAAATCTGTTCAAACAATGGAGAAACAATATTTCGTTTTACCTGGCATTCGGATAAATCCTTTAATGCTTTCTCCAAATCCGCTTTTAATTTATCTATTTCAATCTGCAGCTTACAATTCTCCAGTTTCCAATGTTCTACATCCTCTTCCAATTTAGCAATTTTTGCCCGTAATTCGGAAATTAAATTATTTAAATCGGCAATTTCCGCCTTCAAATCCGCGCATTCTTGTTTCGCTTGAGACAATTCGTTATCCATATCTAATAGCTTTGCGCGTAGCGTTTGATTCTCTTGCTGCAAAGCGTCATTTTCTGCTTTAGCTGCCTTTAATTTCTCATTCAAATCTCCTACTTGACTTTCTAACATCGCCATGTCGTTTCGCATTCTTTCATTGTCACTCATTCCGCCATCTAGCCTTAATCTTAAGTTTCTTGCATCATCCTCTAACGCTTTCAGATCATTTTGCAATTTATCATTTTCTTTTTGCAAACGATCGACCAAAGGCTCGAGTTCCTGAATTTTACGTTCTGCAATATCCAGCTGATTCCTTAGCTTACTCAATTCGTCATTCAACGATTGTACCTGTTCTCGTAATTTTTCACCTTCAGCCTTCATCGCCTCATTTTCCTGTTTGCAAGCGTTCAACTCTTCTCTCAACTTATTATTTTCAGCTTCCAATTGATTTTTCTGCGCCTTCAAGTTTTCGTTCTCTGTTCTACAATCGTTCAGTTGTTTCCTCAACTCGTCAATCTCATTTTGCAATTTGTCATTTTCTTTTTGCAAACGATCTCCTAAAGGTTCGAGTTCCTCAATTTTACGTTCTGCAATATCCAGCTGATTCCTTAGCTTATTCAAATCATCATTCAACGATTGTACCTGTCCTCGTAATTTTTCACCTTCAGCCTTCATCGCCTCATTTTCTTGTTTGCAAGCGTTCAACTCTTCTCTCAACTTATTATTTTCAGCTTCTAATTGATTTTTCTGCGCCTTCAAATTTTCATTTTCTGTTCTACAATCGTTCAGTTGTTTTCTCAGCTCGTCAATCTCATTCTGCAATTTATCATTTTCTTTTTGCAAATGATCTCCCAAAGGCTCGAGTTCCTGAAGTTTTTGTTCTGCAATATCAAGCTGACCCCTTAGTTTACTTAAATCGTCATTCAACGATTGTACCTGTTCTCGTAATTTTTCACTTTCAGCTTTTATCGCCTCATTTTCTTGTTTGCAGGCGTTCAACTCTTCTTTTAACTTATTATTTTCAGTTTCCAATTGATTTTTCTGCGCCATCAAGTTTTCGATCTCTGTTTTGCAGTCGTTCAGTTGTTTCCTCAACTCGTCAATTTCGTTTTGTAAAGTAGAATTTTCCCGTTGTAAAGCGTCCCTTTCAGCTTTACACTTCTCAATTTCAGTTTTAACAGCTTGATTTTCAGTTTGCAATTTCTCCAATTCCTCCATACACTTGTCGACAGCGTCCTTCAAAGAACCTATTTCAGATTTCAATCGATCGACTTCGTTCACAGCTTTGTCGAGCTCCTTTTTTAGGCGATCGATCTCGGTCAGTAAATCGGCATTCTCCAATTTCATTTGTTCCACCTGATCCATTGCGTCCTTGAGTTTTTTCTCGAGCTCCCCATTTCTGGCCTTCAAATCCATGTTTTCATTCGCTAAGCGATCCTTTTCGCTTGTCAAATTGTTCAATTCATCTTTGATCTTTTGAAGCTCGGACATTTTGTCTTTGTCCGCAGCTCTTAATGCGTCTCCAGCGCCTCGTAGGTCTTCCGCTTCCTTTCTCGCATGATCAAGGTCGCTTTGCAAATTCCGTACATTTTGTTTCAACGCATCGTTCTCAAGCTTCATATCGTTGAGAGCCTCTTGCAGTTTATCCTTCTCTAATTTTAGTTTGTTGAGTTGTTCACCGACATTATCCAATTCAGCTTTTAGACTCTCGTTCTTCGCTATTGCTTCTTCAAGTTGCTTCTTAATGTTGCTGTTCTCGTCTAGCAACGCTTTGCGTTCTTCTTCAGCCTTATTTAATTCGTCCTGCAGTCTGTTAATTTCTGCTTCTAGATTATTCAATGCTTGCTTCATACTGTCGTAATCGCTCTTTAAGACATTGTTCAAATTCATCAATTCCTCGTTCTCTTTCTTCATCTTCTCCAGTTCCGCTTTCAACCTCTCGTTCTCTTCAGCCAACCTCTTCGCTGCTTCTACATCTTCACGCAGTTTATTATTTTCTCCTTTTGCAACCTCCAGCTGATCCCTCAGATTCGTATTATCTTTCTGCAACCTCTCGAGTTCAGATTGGCAATTTTTCAAATTTTCTTCTAAGGCATTCCTGGCCGCCGTTTCTTCTTCCAACTGATTAGTTAGTGCTAGGAGTTGTTCGTTCGCATTATCTAACTCTTTCAATAATTTTTCGTTGTCATTCTTTAAAACTTCTAGCTGTTTTTCTAGACTTTCCTTGATTGCGTTAGTGTGCGCAAGTTCGTTTTGTAATTTCGCGAGCTCTTCCAACAGTTGGTTCCTCTCTAATTCTAGGTCCTCTAATTGTGATTTCAGTTCCTCCAGTTGTGATTTCAAATTATTTAATTCGAGCAAATTTATTTCTGCTTGCCTTAGTTCATTTAGTAGTTCCTGAATCTGAAACAAGATTACATGATCTTTTACTACTAGTTGTGTATATATAATAACGTATTAACGAGGGTGGAAAAATGTCCTCTTTTGGATTGAAATAAAATAACACATTTTCAATATATTTATTGATATTTACTGAGCATTACAGTTTTTAGTGTTACTAATAACCTATTCTTAGTGTGATGATAATTTTTTTATTTTATTTTTCTAGAAGGATGTCATTTAGGAATTTTATTTAGTGAATAAAATGAGATCAGAGCTGAAAATCTTAAGCAGTAATATTATCGAACAGAACTTTTCGTAGACTTAATATATATAGTGTGTGATTTATTAGAAAACATATAAACACCTTAAGAAATGTGGATGGTATGGAGAAATATATCAGACAAAAGTTGTAAGGTACTAGAGTACTCATACTTAAAAAGCTATGTGGAGATCGATTCGATTAAAAAATATAAATCTTTATAGAATACCGTGAAGAATTAATCTGCACAAAAAAGACATATCATCCTACTTAGGAGGATCACATTTTGTCAAATCCGTAGAAGATCCTATATTTTTTAGAGAATCAAATACATTTATTAGTGTATTATTCAACTTTAACTATTCACTTAACGTTTTCATCTCGAATTCAAGACTCAATAAAGTTTAATTTGCTCAAGTTTAATAGACAAAGTCTTTGTGCTACTAGTATTAGACGATTATTGTGTATGCGTTACATATCATGAACAAGTGTTACTTCATTTCATCAATTTGCTCTTCTGTTAACAAAATTCGAGACAAACGTTTCACCTAATTAAAAAAGGTAAATCTAATTTGGTAAAATTTCAGGCAAGAACAGTGGTAACCTTATTACAGGGACTTAGGATTAAAATCTCAGGGATTAAGGACTAAAACCTTGAGGATTAAGGATTTTCTTTCCCTTTTCTTTAATCTCTTTATAAGAATCATACATTTCTTACGTATTATTGTGTCTTACAGTTTTATACTTTATATTGATTATACAATTACTTTAAAATTATGTTTAATCTGTCTATTATTATTAATTTTATATTTTTAGCAAGGTTTATGATAATTAAGTTTGAGAATGACTGTAACCATATCTGTTTTTGTTTCATGCTACTTGAAGAGGTCAATAGCCGTATATTTTTTCACGTAGAGTATGATACCGAGTGTATGATAAAAAAAGGCAAGATGGACTTGAAATAACCTCGAAGGCGCCCATGTATTAAAAAGTTTATAATGCCATTTGGCTCCTTACTCGAAATAGTAAAGGACACGTGTTAGTTAAACAAACTAACAAACTAAGTTCTTAAATCACACGTTTTCGAGATTTTTTACAATGCCAACTTAAATGGGATACTCTGCATATTCTGTACAGTATATATCCCTGTAAGAACTTGTTTTCTTTTTTGAATTTGAACTGTTTTTGTACCTTGTCATCTTTTTCTTGAAGTTCCGCTTTCAGTGCCGCGATTTGATCCAATAAATCTTGTTGACTGATCGTGCCTTCAAGTGCGTTATTCAATGAATCAATGAGATTGTCTTTTTCTGCCAGTTGTTGTGTCAAACCGGCTACAGTATTTTCACAATCTTTGAGCCTTTGCAATAAGTCAGATACATCTATGTATTCCGGCACAGTAGTTGTTTCGACCGATTTCGCCGGTGACATATGCCCGGTTATTTCCTTTTCATCAAGTTTTGCCAACTGGCGTTTCAACTCAGCTATTTCAGCTAAAAGACGATCGTTTTCAGCTTGCAGATCATCGCAGTTCTTCGGCACATCCAGACCACCTTTCATCAATGCGCGAAGTTTTGCCCTTAAACGATATATGGCAGGGCAGCTGACGTCCTCTTCGGTTTCTGCCAGTTTTAATTTCAAATGTGATATCATATCCCTCAATCTGTTCAGAGAAAGAAACATAATTTATACAATCGATAGATAAAAGGCGATTTTTTAATGTAGGTACATTAATACGGGTTACATTTTTACTTAACATTAGCCTATGATTCAATCAATTCGATAATAAATCGGATTTTTACAAACGAGTTTATCAAAGTTAGAAGATCATTAATACGTTTTATGAGTAGAAACGTTGTATAAGTAATATCAAAAGTAGAAGGAAGTCAAAGTAAATTGAAGTTTCGGAGTTTAGGTAAAACGTTTCTTACAGCATTAAATGCTGTATATTTTATACGCAAACCTACTGAATTCAGAAGAACAATCCAAATCATTTGAAATTTATATTTCAACGTAAACTGAAAGTTTAAAGTTTGTGTATAATATTTCAACGATTATAAAATTTTATGCGATGAATATTATAAACAGACAACATTCTTATTTAGATAATAAATATATAAAAAATTAAAAAAGAAAATATATATACTTTTATATATTCTATTATATTTGGATTTAGGGGATTTTCAAACGTAAAGATTTGCAGACAAAAACTGGCATATTTGAATGCTTTCCTTTATATTTTTCGCATAATGATCAATATTTCGAGGATTTGAATGGTTATCATTTGTACTAACGAGATTCGCATAAAACTTTGCAATATTTTTTTAAAAGAGATATTTGTGCAGGAAGTCTCAAGGTTTAAGAAGCTTCCTAGATTCACAGCCTGTTAGAATCAGATTTCCCACGGGAACGAATGCACAGTACAGAGCATATAGCAATTTTGGAAAGCAAAGTGTTACTGTTGTTTTCATAACATAATATAGTCGAATAAACATTTCATTCAATAATGTAATATAAAAAATGCACAAAAAATAGTGCATTCCTTTTATAAATTGATATTATAAAGTAGCTGTCATGAATATCTTGAAAACTGTCTGAATGTTACTGTTTATCACTAACGTGGAAAATTACTTCCATTACGTATCAGAATTAAATAAAATAATTTTAAGAAAAAAAATACACCGACTTCGAAATGCACTAAAAAGTATAAAATAATTTCTATTTCCTAATGAAGTAATTTCTATTTCATTCAATCATACAATTACGTAACAGATATGAATGAAACCTATTTACTCGTTAGGTATTATATTAAATACATTTCAACCTTTTCGGAGGCGGCGCAAAATTAAAAGATTATTTTGAATATGTTATTTAATTTTGCGCCGCCTCCGAAAAGGTTGAAATGTATTTGATATAATACCTAACGAGTAAATAGGTTTCATTCATATCTGTTACGTAATTGTATGATTGAATGAAATAGAAATTACTTCATTAGGAAATAGAAATTATTTTATACTTTTTAGTGCATTTCGAAGTCGGTGTATTTTTTTTCTTAAAATTATTTTATTTCACGCTTTTTATCGGCCGACAAGACGTGTTTGTAGAAACAGTAGAAAATCGGCGACTGCATGTTGACTCATACACCACCAGAGACACGGAGGCATACGTAGAATTCAATACATTAATAACAATAGCTTTTCGCTAATAACTCGAAAACTAAAGCTTTCCGTCAATTATGCATAAGGAAAAAGTTGTCCAGAACCACGCCCTTAACAACATATTCGAAGGATATTAAAATCGTTCGAAGTTGATTTCAAAAGTTAACAACAATTTTTCGCTAATATCTCGAAAACTAAAGCTTTCCGCGATATTTTTATAGGAACAAAATTGTTCAGAATCATGTCCGTGATAAGATATTAAAAGCGCACTAAAATCGAGAAAAGTTTATTTCAAAAGTTGTCGGTTTTTTTACAATAACAACACTTTGCAATTAAAAAATGAAAAATTTTTTGATAATGGTACCAATGGGGAGTCAGAACCTACCAGATGCAAAAGGTTTCGTTCCGATCGGTGCATCCAGCTAGGCGTAATCGGCGGGCACACATAGAAAATAATAAAAAAAAAAAAAAAAAATGTACTGATCGAATTGAGTAACCTCCTTCTTTTTCGAAGTCTGTTAAAAAGTCATAATGAGTGTGTAATAAAGTCCATAAAGAAATTCGTATTTTGAAAATTATAACAAACAGAGATAATCTTAATTATTGTTAAAGTTTGTTATTAGGTTATAAAGTTTACTAATAGTGACACAATTTATTGTGTTAGTATTATGATTTATTTTGTCATTGTGATTGTATAAATGTGAACTAACAAAAATCCTGGTCTTTCATTGTAATTCGCTGATATATGAAACTGAAATGAAATTTTGTAAAAATTCATTTTTTATTTTCGTTTTTTGATATTTTAATGCATTACAGAGTAAAAATCACACTTGTATAGATTTTTTCATTCTTACTTAAAAGTCAAAAACGTTTAAAGAAGTAGGGGTAGTTTTACTGATTAGTAAGATCTATTTAATGCATCTTGCAATTTATTATTAATTATTATTAATTAATTATTATTAATTAATACAAATTAATAATATTAATTATTATTAATTATTATTAATAATATTAATTAATATTAATTATTATTAATTATTATTAATTAATAATAAATTTATTTAGTATCACTATTATAATTTATTTTGCTATGATTCTATAGTTAAATATCAACATAATTTTTTGTCTTTTATAACAGTTATTCATATTTATACAAAATTAAAACAACATTTTGTTGAAAGTAATTCTTATTTAGAAGTCAGAAATGTTTAAATTAATAGTGAGAATTTCCCTATCGCTAGACAGTACTTAATATCGGTCGTTGATCATATTTATCACATTTAAAATGTTATCAAATTACGTTTTTATATAATTCATAAAGAAGATTGAATAAATGAACCGTTGTTTTTAAATTTAGTATAAATGCATTTATCATTCTTGAGATATTCAGGGATTTTCGTCCGTACCAATTTAACAGCACTGGCAAACGTCAATCAATTTGGATAATGCTTTAAAACTATAAATATCTTAAATTTTGTTTAAAAATGAAAATGACAGTAATTGTGGAAAAATTTTTTGGCTCCGTGATTTCTTATCACGGAGAAGCTTTTGAATCATGGTACACAGATAAATATATTATTTATTATAGTATAATTATGGTTTCTATACCTTTAAAAGGTAATTGGCAAATGAGTTAAATGTAAAAAATGTTACCCTTGTGCCCACTCTCCTCTAAAAAAAATTACAGAAACTATTTATTATATATAATTATTTACATAATACCAATCGCACGAAATACCAAATTTTCAGCTGACAAAAATATTTAGGCCCGAGATTTCACAAGCTCCTAATTTTCACAACATCAAGGAAATAGTTTTTGTAACACAGCAATTCCGAAAGTGTTTAACAATTAATTTTGGTCTGTTACACCCAGTAACATGAAATTGACTTAACAGATGCAAATTAGTGTGACGTAAACCGAATGAACAATTAACCTTTTCTCTTCGGCTGTCCAGTCCGTCGAAGTACTGTACAAGCTTATAAGCGGCGCTCGTACCCACAGGACATATTGTGCGCGCCGCTTATAAGCGGCGCTCGAAGCGAAAGCGTTAAAAATAAGTAACATGAGGTCGACAATGAAACACGGTGGTGGAGGCTTGATGGTATGGGGCTGCATTTTTAGTGTTGGAGTAGGGGGGCTGGTTTTTATTGAACATATTATGGACAAGAACAAATATTTAGACACATTAATAAAAAATTTATTAAAAAATGCCACGAATATGGGTATACGCGACAGTTTTAAGTTCTACCAGGATAACGATCCGAAATACAAATCGAAAATAGTTCAGGAATATTTATTATATGCTTGTCCGAAAGTGCTCCATCCTCCACCACAATGACCAGATTTAAATCCAATTGAAAATCTATGGGACTTATTGGATCGTAATGTTAAGACCACCCCTATAGAAACAAAAGACGAATTAAAATAATTAAAATAAATTAAAATAACATAATTTCAAACATACCAACACGTTTGCAACACGTCATGAGACAAAAGGGATGTCCCAAAAAATATTAAATTAATATTAAAATTATAACTTTGTTGTTACATACACTCTAAATAAGAAAAACTTTATGTAATATTAAGTGTCCGAATATTTTTTCGACACCGATAGCTGGTCTAATTTCATTTATCATTTACTATGTAGAAAACAATAAAAAATAAAGTATTTAATTTTACATATCTGTAAACTAGAATATGTGTTTTAACTCATTACGGATCAGAAAATTCGATAATCACATTGCAAGTAAGTACATAAAGCTTTAATTTCGCAAGTACCATAGTGTCTGAATATTAAATCGAGTAACTGTACCTCTACAATCCCTTTGCTTGAATCCTATCATACTAATAGAATAAGAAAAAAATTCAAAAAAATGTTTTAAATTGAAGAGCAAATTTAAGGAAACTTCTGATGAAGAAATAATCGCGTATTATTTAATTATTTGAAAATAATTATCTCTAACATACTAACCTGTTTTGCAACATGTTATGCAATGGAAAGGATGTGCTACAATGTAATAATCTCTAATTAACAATTGTTATTATATCTTTGTCAATTTAATTTTGCCGTTGGTACACGAAAGATAGATGGGTGGTAAACAAATTGTGCAGTATACAATACGCCAAATTTACAAAATGTTACTTTTTCTCTATTCTCCCCTGCTATTTCACGTGTCTGTAGTAATCATATCAAAATTTAATTCACTGTCATACTATTTATTTTTCAGATGCGTCAGTTACCACTAGTGTGAGATTCAACACATTTAAACTGTGGATACGTCACGAGTCAGATTCATTAAAGTATGGTATGGGATTAATGTTAGTTAAAATTAATATCATGATATTGTTTGTTGTTTTGTTACGTTATTTTAAATTTTAATAATATTGACTTCTATTTAGTGCAGAAGAAGAGAATTGGAATATCGTTTTCCTTTATTTATTTAAAACAGCCCTAAGCGTTCGATAATTGGAAAACTCCCACTATATTCAGGGTAACTCCAAAAACATGTATATTTCCTTGAAAACTTGCGAATATATTTCATTATGTAAACAACTAACGAAAAAGACTAATTAGCTAAATGAACTCATTACCTTTTATTAATTTATTTTAATGGATTATTTAAATATATCAATAAACACCTTGATTAAAGCTTAATCTACAGGGTGGCTCACCACATTTTGCCATCTAGATTTGCGTCATTATTATTACTCATAGCAAACAATGTTTTAGATGAAGTTGAATGGTTTTGAGAGGGGCATATGCTGGTAGTATATTTTTTTGCATTCAGAATCATCTCTCAATCATTGTACTACATAAGTATTTATTAGTACATTTATAACTATTTATAAGCATTAATAAATATAACGATATTAGTAATAATGGTACATGAGGTAGAGGAAAAAAAAATGCTACCCAACGGATGTCAGGGCCTCGTGGGAATATTTCGGGTAGGAATAGGTAACATATCTGCGTAGAAACGATTTTCCTTCAGGAGAAGGGGGCGCCAGAGTGTCCTGTCCGCGGAGAAACGAAACGCGGTATGTTTAGGAGTAACGTGTCCGCAAAGGAACGATTTCTCCGGCTAACCAATTTCGCTTTTTAAATTGTTCCCTTGAAGAAACAGGCTTGCTTGACTTTTTTGTGTTTATTTTTCGGTAGTATTTATACCAATTTCAGAAGCTATGTCAGTCTAATTGCAGGGCGCATATGACCGAACGTGGGGGTTTTATTACTCTAACTACCTGACACGCAGCGAACGTCGCTAACACGTTTTCCTTACAAACTAACAGCATTCTTTCGCTATCTACATTATTTACATGTACACATGGGATAGTGTACACATGGGGTGGTATGAAACACGTAATATAAATATGCGTTACTTATTCAAAAGAAAAAGTTAGAACACATACTCCTATCTATTATATCATTTGAGACTATTTACGATAGAACATAACTAAAAAAATTATTAAGTTTTTAGTAATGAAAACTTTCATCACATTAGGAAAAAAATGTGGATATAAATTAATAATAAATACAAAAAAACATGAATGTGAATTACCAATTGATAGAGTTACACGTATTAATGGTAAATAAGAATAGTTTATTAAATGAAAAGATGTTACTGAATAAAACATAACGGTAATGTAAAAAAATACGTAAATATACGTGGCAACGTGCTTCGCCGGTAGCCGTACAACACCCACAGAAATAAATAAAAGAATACATATTGCAATATTACTACCAACTTATTATAGCCTAGAGAGGTTCCAGTAGCAACACCAATAAATCAGAAAATGTAAAGATAAATTAAAATATTACTGAAACAATCAGAATACATTAAGTATAAAAGCTTTTAGCAAATATTTCTGTTGTAAAAGTTACAATACTTGTCTAGTACTTCTCTACCAATCTATTAATTCTTCTCATTTATTCATTTACTAATGCGGTTTATAAATTCAGTTAGCAAGTTTTTATACAAAAGCAACCATCAAGACGTGTTAGTGACTTCAAAAGACCTGAAAATTTAACTCGGAATTGTGAGTTTTTGTTCTTTTTTGTTACGCAGTAACAGTGAAATTTAATCTATGTTACGTCTCTTATACAGTGAATACGACGATACGGTGAATTATCACTTCACAATGAAGTATTCTAAAGAAAAAAAGATAGACATTTTATCAGTTTATTTTGGATCTGGGAAAAGCGCTACACATGCAGAAAGGTTATACACTACGGAATGTTAGTACGTCATTAATTTTCCGATTCAGAAAGTGTGCTGGTGCAAATGGTCGCTACATTGAACCTTTTCTGTAAATACACATTAAAATTAAAATATCTCCAAAACTAATGATTTTTTTACATAAATAGATTAATACTTTTTTGTAAAGAATATGAAGGAGTATCAGCTGATGCAATAAAAAATATATGATTCCATTTAAAAAAACATTAATGACCTGCATATGCCTGTTTCAAAACCATTCAACTTTATCTAAAACATTGCTTGCTATGAGTAATAATAATGACGCAAATCTAGATGACAAAATGTGGTGAGCCACCCTGTATTAGTGTAATTATCAATTAAAGTATGAGCGCATATTTTTTGGACACTCTGTAATTCACAAGTTATACGCACATCGCATATTGTTGAAGTCCGTAATACAGCATATTTCTCCCTAACATTTCTGGAATGCAATCCGGGTCACTGCATTTATGGAAATAGGAGACATCCCATTTGAAGAGACCAGGGGAAAATGATAGCTTAAATGTGAAATTTTCAATATTGGAACAACAAATTTTATAACAAATTTTAACTCTCTCCCACTGTGTATGTGTCAACAATCATTCTTTTGTTTATACGTATTCGGGGCTATCATTTTATGCAAGTAAAATTTGTTTTTATAGTCTGATATTTGCTCTATTGTTATTTTAATAAAAAAAAGCATTGACCGTGATCAATTTTCCCTACGATATACGATTCTTTTCTCGTGCAGTTTAATAATTTATGAGTGTGAACGTACTGACAGTTGTAAAATGTAGTAGTAACGTTATTATTTATTACATGTTATTGTAAAGTTATAGAAATTATAATATGTTACAGTTATAGAAATTGAAAAATGTAAAATATTCTGTTATGAGGAATTGATACTGTGGAAGAACGCAAGAAACAGAATAACATCACAATTTATTTTTCAAAAAAAAAAAGAAAATAATAATTAATTATAAAACATAAAGACTTAAAAAAAATAAAGTCGTCATTAAATCAAGCAACAACATAAACATCATAGTAGTTATTTTTCTACTGATACTTCCTTAATCATTGTATATGTCCCGGTTATCATTAAGGTTGGACTTTAATTATTCTTCCGTTAGAAACTTGTGACACTATCATTTCCCCCGAACCTAGAACATTTTTGCGTCCTATTTTTCAGAACTGGATCCGTTTTTCCTCTCATCATACTACAATTGGATAACTTTTCCTACACAGTAATATATGATGCTAAAATCTCGCTTTTAATTTAGAGTGAACAATGGTTTTACCCATGGTCTTGTCATTTATGAGTTTGTCAATCGTAAAAAGAAAATCGCGAGGAAAGGTGACTTAACACGAATTGGGAAACCGGTGTTAATTTACATTTAAGAGCCAATAAAACCTGTGATCAGTACTCTTTTTTTTCAAGAGCGAACCGCTCCCTCAAATATCTCATCTTCTCTCTAAGGCAAAGAACCGACGCACATGGATCGTCACAACAATCTCGTTCAGCAAGAGTTTCTTCCAGATCTCTGACTTTATCTTCGAGCGTCGCGTTAGTACTTTGTAACCTTTCGATTTCTTCCCGAGAATGTATTAGTAACGGATCAGGCTTCAGTATTTCATCCTCATTTACACCTGTAAACATTTAATATTTAGATATAAATATAATCTTTAGAAATTCAAACACATTTAATTTCTTATTTTATATTACAGAAATTAATAGTGATCCTTTTTGACGTACAGGCAGAATAATATGTAGAAGATCGTACTACATAATCCTTTATGAGAAAATAGGAAAAAAGTGTAAAAGATAATTTTTTTGATTTGTGATTTACTAGGGGAACTACTAACAAGGGAAGGCACGGAAGTGTCCCCTCGATTTTGATGAAACTTCGTACATATATATATATATATAAAACTTTTAACCCCTTCCCGTGCCATTTATTCAACAAATGCGTCAATCAAGACTAACTATTCAGGGCTGTAACATTAAAACGAACAAAGAAAATTAAAATGTTGTAACTATTTTATATTCAGGGATCCTTGATAATGTAACTTATAGATGGACCTAAATTTCAAGTTGAAGAGTATTCAAAATTTGAGTAAGGTTTGTCACATTTGAATTATATGTGCGTCACGAGTGAGATTTGTCGATGCACGGGAAGGGATTAATAACAAAGTTTCAAACCTTATTTTTGCAAAGGGAAACCTTGTTCAGAATCATGTCTTTTACCACCCCTTTCCGGGAGGTACACGAGTTGTGAGACACCCTGTGTTGTGCACCTCATGCATGCGTACGTCACACAAAATATTTGTAGGCAGATAATATTTAAAATGTTACGACATTAATAAAATTTTATCCCAAAAAAATGTTAAGGTGCCCAATATTATAAAAATTGAATTTTAATCAACTCCGTAGTCTAAATATTAAGAAGTAAAATTAAATATATTTCTTTGCAGAATTTTAAGAAAAATTACGTTGTGTTTGATTTTATCAGTGAAGAATCCGAAATTTAAAATACATAATATTTTCATTGTTAAAAGTATTAAATTTCTCTTACTATCATTTTATACTGCAATTCATTTTTGATAGATATTTGAGCTATTCCAGCGATTGATATTTTATTCACAAGCCTTTGAATTTTAATAACGGCTCGGATAAGCTTCGACATATTTATTATTGCATTTCCGCACTATTCTGGCATAATACTTTATTCATATATTCCTTCTCATAAGCTAATTCTTACAAAGGAACGTTACACTAATTTTTCCAATTGCATTTTTGAACATATCCACATATTACTGAATCACTTGAAAAATTCTGAACGGGCCGTCCTAATTGTAAAATTTAAAGTCATACAAAATTGTATTATTATGCATCTATATAGACATGATTTATAAATACATATTTGTATACAAAATGTATAAAGAAATTTCTTCAAAAACATATATTTTAATTTGCATACTTTATATCACAGATTTTTTTATATTGTAACAATATAAAAAATGACTTTTATATTGTAACACTATTTCTTACATACTTTATGCATTTTTAAAATCGGCACATGAGGCAATTGCAAAACAAGCGATAATTTTTGTCGTTATATTATTTATGAATGATAAAAAAAAATTATATTATTTATGAAAATGAAGCATTTCGTGTATCTTTGAAACTTACAAAGGAGGTTTCCAAAGCGTTCATAACCGATTTTAATAAAATTTACATAGCACATAGTTTTTGGAAAAATTTTTCCCATATTTTTTCAATGGCAAACATCCATATTTATGGAGTGAAAACAGCTCTTGATATTGGGGATGAAAAATCTATTTTTTTCAATATCTAAACATTTTTTTACAGTACTATAAAATATCGTATATGAATATCTTTTTAGTAATAAATTTGATGATACGAAGTGTAAAATATTTATTTATTTAAAGACTATAATAAAAATTAACTTTTTTTTATTTTTTTTTTTTATTGCTAAAACATGATACTGCTAATTCTGCTTATTTAAATTGTAAGCATGAAGCATGTTTTATTATACTTTTATTAACCGTTGCACGACGAAGCGTGGGTTCGTTTTGACACAACTAAACTTCAGTTAATCGATTTAATATTCGGACACTATGGTATTTGCGAAATTAAAGCTTCCTGTACTTACCCGCAATGTGATTATCAAATTTTCTGGTCCGTAATGAGTTAAAGCGCATATTCTAGTTTACAAATATGTAAAATAAAATACTTTATTTTTTATTGTTTTCCACATAATAAATCATAAACGAAATTAGATCTGTGGCGCCCTTGGCACCACATACGCCATTGCCTTTTTTGTTTTTTATATTCTTCCTGTTTTCTAAAATTCTGTTTCCTGTTTTCTTTTTTCTTTAGCTTTACGTTCTTTAATTGTTTTCGCTTTTTATAGGGTCTCGCCAGGGCCTGGTCAGTGTCAACGCTCAGGCCCTTGCGAACCTTTTCACTTTCTGTTTTATGATTCTCTTCCGCTGTACCTCTCCTTTTCCGAACTTTCAACGGTTTTTCTGGATTTTCCTACTTCCTATATTTTCTCTCTTTCTAACTGTTTCTTCCTTCTTTTGCTGATGAGTTTTTGAGGAGAGGTTTTGACCAGCGACATGGGCAGTCCGTCAGAGTCGTTGGTATATCTTACATCGTATTTACTGCTCGTACGCATTTAATAAACTCGTGTGGAACGCAACATAGTCTCGATTATTGTGTTAACCTTTATGCGATTCCCACAGATCCGATATTGGAGTCGAAAAAATATTCGGACACTTAATATTACATAAAGTTTTTTCTTATTTATAGTGTATGTAACAACAAAATTATAATTTTAATATTAATTTAATATTTTGTGGGACATCCCTTTTGTCTCATGACGTGTTGCAAACGTGTTGGTATGTTTGAAATTATTTTATTTAAATAATTTTGAGTAATGCGTTTCCACTCTTCCGTCAACTGTATTTTTTAATTCATCTTTTGTTTTTATAGGGGTGGTCTTGACATTACGATCCAATAAGTCCCATAGACTTTCAATTGAACTTAAATCCGGTGATTGTGGTGGAGGATGGAGCACTTTCGGACAAGCATATAATAAATATTCCTGAACTATTTTCGATTTCTGCATCGGATCGTTATCGTGGTAGAACTTAAAAATGTCGCGTATACCCGTATTCGTTGCACTTTTTAATAAATTATTTATTAATATGTCTAAATATTTGTTCTTGTCCGTAATATCTTCAATAAAAACCAGCCCTCCTACTCCAGCAGTAAAAATGCAGCCCCATACCATCAAGCTTCCACCATCGTGTTTCATCGTAGGTCTCGTCTCATCACTAATTTTCGTCTGTTACACCCAGTAACATGAAAATGACTTAACAACTATTGTTACATAGACCCTAAATAAGAAAAAATTTTATGTAATATTAAGTATCCGAATATTTTTTCGACACCAATATCGGGTCTAATTTCGTTTATGATTTATTATGTGGAAAACAATAAAAAATAAAGTATTTTATTTTACATATTTGGAACTAGAATATGCGCTATAACTCATTACGGACCAGAAAATTCGATAATCACATTGCGGGTAAGTACAGGAAGCTTTAATTTCGCAAATACCATAGTGTCCGAATATTAAATCGAGTGACTGTACAGCCTCGCAGTCATTTTACGCAACGAAAGTAACAATATTTATATTTAAACGCGTCTTCAAATAACCAATTCCAGATTACAGATTGCAAAAATTTATGATATCGAATATTACTTTTTTAACAAATATCATTGGTTGCGAAAAATATACAGATGAATAATTACAACATATTCCTTGATATTATACGATTCTATGATAAACTGTATTATATTGTATTAATATAATATGTTGTGTTATAATGTAACAATTATACAAAAACAACGTCATATTTTTCCTATGAAAGTAAAAAAATGTTAACTTTTATTATAATCTCTTAATAAACAAATATTTTGCAAAACAATTTACTCAGTCAAAGGGTATAACTGAATAAAAGGGTCAAAAGTGCCTTTAAACCAAATTAATCAATGAACGCAGCAGTTAATATATCGTTGAAAGGAATCAATTTTTGCCAAATAACGAGCCGCTACCACTAATTGAAGGGTGGTTACAAGGGGAAATGCAATTTTTATAGTTTATATCTTTTATTGTGTTATGCGGAATATTTTGAAAAAAAGTTGGGGATGTTCTGCTCCATTTCACACGTGTTTGTGAATTTCTCCAGAATTTTTAAACGCAAATGAATTTAAAAAAAATTTTTAAACTTCAAAAGTATTTTTTTTAAATAGATATTATCAAGTGACCACGTTTATATTTTTACAATAGACATGTCTTGTCATTATTATTAATCAGTAATTTTTTCAGATTGCTTGAAGCGATGGAAGACAATTGCAAAAATCAAAAACCAATATCTGGTTATACTATTATTTTAATTTTTCATGAAACCATGTTCATATTTTTATAATTTTAATAGTTTGTTAAAATTATTAATATACAATTGTTCAGCTTCTTTAAGGAAGTGTATCAAATATAAAAATATTAGGTTGGGGAATAAGTTCGTAGCGTTTTGACATTTTCTTTTTTTTGCAGCGACATTTTGCAATTTGCAAGGGGTTATAATATTCATTCCATAGAGCTCTTTCTGCTCTACAAAACTGTGTTAATCGTTTTTTTCAGTAGTTTCATTCGTTATTACTATTGAGGCTCAGAAATGGAATATCCAGGAGGTAAAAATTAGCACTTTCGACATCTGCTCTTCTTCGCTGTCCATCGCGGCCAAAAAGCTGCTGAAGCAGCCCGGGATATTTGCAATGTATACGGAGAAGGTGTCATAGGTGAGTCGACAGCACGGAAATGGTTTGCAAAATTTAAAAATGGCGATTTTAACGTCGAAAACCCGCCCCGCAGCGGAAGACCTTCTGAGTTCGACGAAAAGCGTCTCCGAGCACTTGCGAAGCAGGATGGTCCTCAAACTAGTCGTGAATTGGTCGAAAAAATGAACTGTGACCACAAAACTATTCTCAATCATCTCCATTCAATGGGATTTGTCGAAAAATTGGGAGCCTGGGTGCCTCACGAAGTGAACGCTACGAACTTCTTATCCAACCTTAGGTTGAATTTTGCAAACTATTTCCGTGCTGTCGACTCACCTATGACACCTTCTCCGTATACATTGCAAATATCCCGGTCTGTTTCAGCAACTTTTCACAACTTTTTGGCCGCGATGGAAAGCGAAGAAGGGCAGGTGTCGCAAATGCTGCTTCTTACCTTCTTGATATTCCATTTCTGAGCCTCAATAGTAATGACGAATGAATCTACTGACAAAAACGATTAACACAGATTTGTAGAGCAGAAAGAGCTCTATCGAATGAATATTATAACCTCTTGCAAATTGTAAAATGTCGCTGTAAAAAAAAGAAAATGTAAAAACGCTACGAACTTATTCCCCAACCTAATAATTCCAATATTTTTTAATTTTTCGTTCGAGACATGTGAGCATGTTTTGAAATTATTATTTAAAGCTAAATAACATTATATGTTGCATCTTTATTATCAAATATTTTTACATTCACGAGATGAACGAAATGATTTTTTATCGAATAAAAATTCTTTCTTGTTCTGCTTCGCTTTTCTCATAAAAATAATATTTTTTTCTCCTTATTTATAATATTATTCGCTCTACAAACGAGTATATACTTGCCATTGCTTAATTTTAAATAAAGGATTTTTAAAACAAAATTCCATAATTAACTGGTTAACACGGTGCCTAACAGGTTAATTATAAGTTTTTAAGAAAAACTGTTGCAGTAATGAAAGGGTTAATTAGTTTTCCGTGAATTGGAAGGCGAAGCGACAAGACAGTAAGATATATCATACATCGATACCGAATGACTGGAGGGCTTGTTTCAGAGACCTATTTTCACTCTCCAGCTGAAGCCGTTCCATTCGCCACTTCTTCATTTGACACTTCATTACGCGGAGTTTCCTTACAGCAAATGAAAGGTCGTATATCTCTGATTCCTTGGAATCGTCGCTGAAAGGATTGTAAATGCAGCAACAGCACGCTTCGTTCGGTGGATTAATCGATTCTTGCGATGACAATGTATTGCATCCGCATCGACAAAGTGACAATGCATCGTGTGGCTCCATTTCCTGCACAGTTCTGTAACAGTATTTGTTTTGTTTCGTAACATTTTCTATAAAAATGTTCTACAAAAATGTCCTGGAAAAATGTTTTATAGAAATGTTTCCTAAAAATATTCTATAAAAATGTTCTATAAAGATGTTTCGTAAAAATTGTCTGTAATATTTAGTTTTTATTAAAATTTTGTACTGATAAGTTATAATGATAAACGAAATAATCGTCGAGCAAGTAATAAGTCATTTTGAAATAAAAGTTTCTTTTATGCCATCAACCTTCTGCGTGTATACAAATATTTTAACGTTATCTGAAAACATATTACACATTTTCAGTGCAAATTGTGAAATAGTAATTTTGATTGCGTAGTTTGTAGTGTTTGAAGTATTTGTATTGTTTATTGTTTACTGATTTTTAAGAGGACAGATAGAAAAAATTAAAAAAATGAATTTAAAATACTTGTTTTATGTTTATTTGCAGCTCGTGAAGGGAAGTTTACGGTACTAACAAAAATTACGTGCACATATAACGTAAAAAGTGTAATATTTTTCAATTAAAAGGTACGATATGTCAGATAATATAAAAATATTGGATAAAGATGAAAATTGAATTAGGTATCGTAAAACTAAAATTTGGAAAAATTTTTATAAAAGATTAGTAATTGTACATACATGATATGCAGTAATTTTTTTACATGGATAATTATAAATATTCGAATAAAAAGTATGAATATTCCAGACAATATTAATAATTATCACTTTCATCAATTGGATATTGATTTTCTTAGTTATCTACCAGATTATAAGGTTATGCAAGTTTAATTATTTCATACTTAGTTTCTTCTGTTCACTTTACCGAATCACCGATGTAAGTAAATTATGGTAAACCGATTACAGTCAGTTCAGCGCACATAAGCGCAAAACTGTTTTCAGCTACCAATAAAATATGAAATATTTAGCCAAAATATATGAGGTTGGAATAATGCATTTCACTGCGGCAGTCATACTTTTAATGCCACGTTGTTGTGGTATTAATGAAGATCAATATACTGATTTAACGTCAGACTGGTCTGTTTATTTGGTAGCGTAATACCGCAATAAATTTATTCAAACTTCAGTGTTGCATATACTAACTAAATTTTGCTTAATCTATTAGGATATAATGCATTAAACGGAAGATTCTGAAGTAAACAAAGTTTGATATAATTTTATATTACAAAATTGCATTTATGGCATATTAATTTGAAGCTTAAAATTCAACGATTAGTACGTAAACACTACATCGATATATACATAAAACAGAATGGAAAAGGCAGATATAATTATAGTAAATAATATTGGATTCTGTAGTATATCAAATTTTGCATATTTTTATATTTCTTTGAAGTTTGTAGTTTGTGAAAATTATTTATTAATTTCTTCAATACAAACTAGGTAGATGATGAAAATTATGTTATCGATTATTGTGTAATATCTATATTATGTACCTACGTATTAGTATAATAAGAGAGCTGTTCCTTAATCAACTATTATATGTGTATTATACATATTGTTTCAAAGTTTGTATTAAAATCATTAATAAAATGTTTACGAAGCTACTTTTTACAAACATCGTGCACTAATTTATGATATTTCTATGAATATTAACAAATCACGTTCAATTTAGTTTGTTACGGAATGAGTCACTGGTTGTTGTAATAAGTTACTTTGTAAATTTGTACATTTTCAAATATATTAATTTTCAACTTTGCAAATTTCCGAATATCCAAATTCTTGTATTCTTAAAACTACAAATTCCAAACAATTCAGATTTCCAAATTTATAAACCACCAAATTTCTAAATTTACGAATATCGAACCATATAAACTTTCAAATTTCCAAATTTTTACATAACTAAAAACCATAAGTTCTCAAACTTAAAAACTGCAAAATTTCTCATTTCTGAATTTCCAGTTATTTAAATTTCCAAATTATCTACGTTATAAATTTCCAAGTATCCAAATTTTTATCTTTTTAAATGACCGAAGATTTATTGCGGTGGAATCGAAAAATTGAAGAATCGAAGAATCGAAAAATTGAAGAATTTAAGGCAGATCGATATAGTAACTATTTTCAATAGCTTCCTTTTGAAATATGCCATGTTCAAAACATAATATAGTCATTACATTTTAATACATTTTTAAATGTGAAATTTTTACAAAAAGGAGCAAACAAAATTTTATATGGAGTTTTACTTGCTTTAAACTGAATTATATTGTAGCTTTTTAATTCGTGTTTGTTATCAATTATTCAAATTTTTTTACGAATTTCTGCAAATTTTATAATAACTGCAAGATTAGCATAGCATGTACACTGCTCAAAAGAAATATGGCATAGAAAAATTTTAGGCAAAAATTGGCCAAATTTGAGTAAAGATAACTCTGTGAAAAATGATCATAAAATTATGCGCTTTTTTTTAAATTAAAGCTTAAATTTTTTTAAAATTTTTAAATTTTAAGACTCTGTAGTTCGATTTTAGATTTGATGCATTCCTACCACAATAACCCCGTAAATGCGAGGTCATGTTTACTATATTGAAAATTACAAAGTTTGACGAAATGCATGCACTTGCCACATTTTTTTTAGTGATACTGTTTACAGGAGCATAAAGTACAAACCTTTATCTTTAATTTCCAGTATGTGACAAACCGCTACCAATTTTTTTCGCAAAGTTACAGCACTTTAAAGAAACCCTTCGGAGCACTTTTCACTTATGTTTCCACTTTTCCAATAACTCACTTCTACTAGATATTTCTTTCATGAATTTTGGGCGCAAAAGAAATACAATTAACAACTTGTTAGAACAAGTATCTCTAGATAAAGATTCGAATAACAAGTACTACTTTAGCTTATTGAGCAACTGTAATTTATCAGGTACACGCCCAAATCGACAATTTATCATGTGATGGTAATCGAAAAAAATGAAAACTGTTATTTCAATACAGAGTCGAACTGGTCAGATAAGAAATTTAGTCAATTCAATAATAAGAGTCATTTGATTATTTAAAATTTCCCAAGCAGTCAAAATGATTACTTGTGGGCAATGTAGGTATAACACATATACAGGGTGTATAAAAAAGGTCGAGACCCTTGAATATATCGAAAAATATAAGATTTATCAAAAAATGTTTCACACAAAAGTTGTAGGGTTTAAAAAGTTCTATTTACTGGCAATATCATTTTGACCTTGAAGAGTCACTGGAAGGTCACGTGAAGGTCACTTCAATTTTTTTGAATGGAAAACCTTATATATTTTTGCATATTCTTGTAGCTTACCTCGAGAGCTTTCTAAAACACTATGATAAAGTATTTTTTGATTAAAAACTTTTTGAGTTATTAAGGTTTGAAATTTCCAATAATTTTGACAAATTACAAAATATCTTACAAAATATTCATTTTTCAATAATCTTACCCTAATACTTTTATGCACAGAATAATGAGATAAATTGACTAGGGCAAAGAAAATACACAATTGTTTAAAAAAAATTGTTTGAAAATTTATTTACTTATTTTTTTTTTAAACAATTGTGTATTTTCTTTACGCCATAAATGAAGGAGGGGGGAGGTAACTACAATTATTAATAAACGCATTTATGTGTTGTACAAAAAGTCACAAAATTCTAAGAAATTGTATCATTATATACATAATTATTTTTCTAATTGAAATTAAAAAGCAGTCAAAATAACTTCCTTGGGCAATCTAGTGTTAATGAATTTATTTCTTGCCAAGTATTTAAGTCTTTAATATTAATAATTAATTGTATAATACGTTCATTAGCACTTTAATATAAAAGTATGAATCAACGACGTCTACAAATAGCATCTAATATTGGTTAAAACTTAAACAATGAATAGAAAACTGTTCATTCGTTTTTCCATTTAAACGATGGGCTAATGACCATGGCAGTCGATGCCCATAACACTAATCATCATCATCATCCATTTAAACGATTGCCATAATTGAATCGCTATTGGCGAACTCTCGTTGGAAACGTTTTATTGGGAATTCTGATTTTAACGAAGTTGTACCACTATATTGAAGTCATCGAAAGCTTTGATAAGCATCTCAGTTCAATTATAGTTGATAAGTTATTAAGAGTACATTCCCTCAATTAAATCTTCACACTATGTTGGTTGCAAATAAGGGCATAACTTGTTATTTAGTTTCAGCTACATGTACTCTAAACATGTCGAGAAAACTTTATTTAATAGTAAGTACATAGGATAGAATAATATTTTATACACGAAATAAAAATTGCGTAAACGTACAAAAACGTTTAATTTCAGTTTATAACTTTAGGAATTAAAGAAATCTTGATTAGTACTTCTATTTTTATAAAATACATCTGACTAAATATTTTCACAATATTTTGTTGTATCTATAAGTCATAATTTCAATTACAACAATCTATGTTGTGCGATTATTAGAAAGAGAGTGAAATAAATTAAGAGTTCATTGACCCTGCCAGGATATCAGCTTTTGGTGCTGTGATCAGTGGATTTATCCAGTGACATAAATATTTTTCATCGAAGCTGCTTCACGGATCAATAGGTACGTTTTATTTATGTAGTTTGTGCATTTTGAAAATTAAACGTACGTCGGAATTGATTTATTTCATTTGAGTGAGTTACTAAATTAGATATTCTATTCCAGTTCTATCTCATTGCATAGACAAGGTACTCATAGGTTTTGAAACGTGAATTCATTCATTTGCTTCATTAGAGTAGTTGACAAAATTAATTTTCGTAAATTTATTTCTTATTTCTATTGGAAAGCATAAATAAATACCATTCACCAGTCTAGTAACATTCATAGATAACATTCATTAGTCTAGATAAACAAGTAATTCGTTTTTCTTCTATTTAAGAATAATTAAGAACTGAATATTATTCTTTACTTTCACCTAATAGCTTCTTGTTATACCGACGCGGCATCGATACGCTTGTGTATGATCGCAATCGGCCGTCATACTCGAAGCTCTTGCTTACGCTGTCAAGTGCCTAGATCTCAAGAGCTATTATTGATCAGTATTTTTTGCTAAGAATTCGAAAATAAAGCCTCAACCAATATTTTGGTAAAGGAAAAAGTTGTGTAGAATCGTCTTGTCTACCACCTTTTTTCGGCTCTTACACCACTTCTGAAACACCGTGTATACATTTGTTTTCAAGATACTTCATGAAGGAAAAACAAAAACAGTGATGAACGTATGACAGCACGAAAGTTCTGTCAAGTACACATTGGCGTTCTAACCATAAATACTAACCTTCAGTTAGCAACCTAAGTTGCTTAGGAAAATTGTGAACTGCTCACTTCGTAAAAATGTAAAATTTCTTCAAAGTAATATCAAATTTGCAAAAGGAGAAGAAAATTTAATGTTAAAATGCAAACGTCCTGAACGTAACTCAATTTTTTCTGGTATATTTACAGTGTAATTTCATAAGTCACAATAACCATGTAATAAATATCTGTTCACTGTTGATTTTGAGGTATACTATTTGAAAAATATTATTATACTAAACTTACTTGTTTATTTATTCATTAATAATATTTTATTCATTTGCTTATTTTTCCCATATATACATATAAGCTGTAGTTTATGATACCATGTAGTTCAAGGTCAATTCTTAAAGAATCAACACTTCTAAATACTTGATGTATATTTTAAAATGACTAGTGTTGAAGAAAAAAATCGCACCCATTAAGATAGCAAATGAATCAGAATTATGAATGAGAAATATAAATGAGTCCGATAATATTGTAAATGTTATATTAAAATTTATCATAAATATAATGAACTGTAATAGAATGACTATTAAATAATTTTACATTTAGAGGTTCACTAATTTCAAAATTTCTTAATTCCAAAGCCTCCAATTCTGAAAAATCTAATTTTCTAACCATTAAAATTTTTTAATTTCTACATTTTGAAATTTCTATGTTTCTAAATTACTGAGTTTCTGAATTTTTGAGGTCATACATATCTGAATTTCTAAATTTCTAACTTCTAACATTTCTAAATTTCTAAGCTGTTCAAATGTTTGAAATAATTTAAAATATATTAACCTTAGGCGGTCTGTTACGTCCTTTTTTGTTTTCTTTCCCCTTAGTTTTGCGTATATAATATGTGGGTAAAGTTGTCCGATAAAACACTGAGACACTCTCAAATTAATAAATAACAAAAATTCATACAGTGGCTACAAATGTTAACCTATTTTAATAATAATTGACCTTATTTTTAAATAAATTAACTAAGATTAATATTTTCAGTATCCACAACGCAACCTCCTAAAAATTTACCAGTTTCTGCAATTTGTGTCTGACAATTTTCCAATACATTGTAAAACTTGGATACTTTTACGGGAAATTAATTAAAACGACATTCTCGGTTCTACTTGCGGTTCAATTTTCGGAAATTACGCTGTAATGGACGCATATCTTGACAATTGCCTATCGATCAACGAAAATGACGATGGGTACAAAGAGAAGACGAGAATAGCGGAAGTCGCGGCTGCCACATTGTGCAGACTGAATAGCATAATGAGGCAAATGAAGGACTGGCGTGACGATCGCGTAAAGCTGAGATCTAACATTTGGCGACTAAAGCTGGCTCTGCGAGTCGCTGGTAAAGAAACAACCGATACCCTGCACGCTGACCCATTGATCGAACATCAAAGAGGGGAAATCAAACGGCTGGAGGCGGATAATCAGGCTCTGAAGAAGGAAATTGCCGATATTAAAGCAGCCATTGTCGACGCGGATTATATTAGCGACGAAACCGCTTACAAATCCGACGAAAAGTTTAGCGAAGTTAAACAGGAGTATCTCATGGAACGGGAATATTTAAACAACGAGATTCTGTATCTGAAAAGTAGATTGAAAGAGGTCGAAGACGGACACGAACATGATACAGAAGTTGAACACTTGAAATGTAAATTAAAGCACTTCATGATGGTCGATCACACGATGGAAATTATATTTACCGACATAGTTAACAAAGTTGCCGAGACTATTGCTAATTTGTCCGAGGAATTGGTAAACACGAACGAGCACTTGAACAGATCGAAATTAAAAAATAATCGTCTGTATGTAAAAGTTGACCGATTGAATGCAATGCTGCGCTCCAGGAGCGGTAACATCGTGGATTACCAGAAAAGAATTGTCGAATTAAATAATCTGACAAAATGTTTGAAAACGGAACTAGGTAAATTGAAAACTAATTTTGAACATGATTCTTGGTCTGCGGACTCTACTCCTGAAGGTAATCTGGATAACGTGGAACGATTGACAAACGATTTGAAGAACAAATTAAAAAACGATTATGCAGCTCTGCTCGGAGCAGGTGATTTGAATTGTTGGAAATATTTTCAGACAATTTTCGAACTACGCGTAAACTTGAAACAACTGCACGTTCAATTGACCAAGTTGAAAGCTGATTTTTCTTCTCGATATGAAAACTTGGTTGAGTCTTCTAAACATATGAAACAATTGTCTGCTGTAGAATCTACCTTGAAAGACATTAACATTGAGTTCGATCGTTTGAAAGATGAACATGTAAGGAAGTATTGTAGAATCGGTGGTGCCGATGGTATACAATATTTAAGGAAAATAGAAGATCTTCAAACGATCATTGAACAGATAAGAAGGACGATCAACGAATTGAATCACCGTACGAAATTCAATTCGGACGAAGGAAAGGAAATTGTGAAATTGGACGACTTCGTTGGTCGAGTGTGTCAGGAAATCAAACAGTTGGAAGTGATTGTCATATCTAGCGATCGTTCTGCTTTGCTGAAAAAGATCGAGCATCTAGAGGAGTCGATTGTACGATTAAAAGTCGAGTTGAGCGAAAAAGCCGAACGAGTAAATACGTTAGCTACGGAGTTGTTCAACGTCGAGACGTTGACTGAAGAAAGAACGAAGGAAGCGACGGATGCGAAAAGAAAAGTGGATGTATTAACGGAAGAAAATAAAATTTTAAAAACGAAAATAAGAGATATGGAAGAAAAAGCATTGGAACTTGAGCGTGAACACGAGGATGTTCGAAAAGAGTTTGAACAACTGCAACAGGTGAAGCACGACACAAATATAACTAAAAAGAAATTGCAAAACATTCGGACTGAAAAGGAAAAGTTGTTGAAGGAAAATGAGGAATTGTGTGATGCTCTTGAGAAAAGAAATGAAAAGATTAATGTTATGGCTACTGAAAAACTCTCGGTGGAGAAAGCATTAAAGACAAGGATTACGGATCTTACAAAGAATTTTCAAACAGCTTCGAAGGAGAACGAAAGATTGCAAAACAAAGTGAACGAACTTGAACAACTGAGGAGCAAACAACATTCGCAAGAAATGTCAGAGAACACCGAGAATGAACTGCTGCGACTGAGATCGAGCTTACAAGCATCGAAAGAAGCTCGAGATATCGCGGGTCGTGAAATCGCCGAACTAAAAGCTAGATTGGACCATTTTTCCAACGACAGGGCAAAGTTGGAAATGGACGTTTGTCACTTAGAATCGAAGAAAGAAATACTTGTCTATGAACTAGGCGTTGAAAAAGCAATTGCCGAGGAAAGGCTTGTAGAACTGACGAAATTAAAATCAGACTATAATCGATTGAACAACGAAAGAATCGATTTGAAGAAAGAAAAGGAACGATTGAACGTAGATTTGTCAATTTTGGCAGCTACGAAGGAACAGTTGGAAAAGTCCGTGGAAAACGTTGAAATCAGATGCTCGAAACTTGAAGATGAAACCGATAAATATAGATCAGAGTGCAGTGTTCTACGAGAGGAAGTAAAAAGCTTCAAGACCGGTAAAGAAAATCTGGCTATCAAGTTGGAAAAGGCTGAAGCAGAGCTGAACGAAGGCGAATATAAAATAAGACGTTTGGAATTCGAAATTTCGAAGCTTCAGGACAATTTGAACGACTTAAGTTTGAAGAATATCAGCCTTGAAGATCGTGTGCAAGTGCTTCTGACGGAAAAGAATGACCTCGTGACGCGTATTAATGAACTGGATGGAAAGAACGTCGAGCTGAAAGATCAGCTGAATAAAGTTAAAACGGAGAACGAATATTCCTCCGTCGAATTGAATAAATTGAGAGCGGAATGTGACAGAGCGAAATCGGAGAATGCGTCCCTGCAGAATATGCTCGACGAGTCGAATAGAAGCAACCAAGTGCTGAAGAAAATGAGTGAGGAACTAAAACTAAAATTGAACGAGGTCTACAGCGAGTGCAGGATACTCGAAAATCAGCTGAAAATCTTGGAGATCGGAAACACCGCGTTGAAAAGAGAAAAGGAAGCGTTGCAACACGAATACATGAACAGCCTACGATTAAATATTCCTGAAATCCAAAACGCAGATTCCAAAGCGGATAGCGAAAAGATATTGGATGAATGCGACGAGCAGGATGTCGATCGTTCAGGGAAGAAAATTGTCAATGAAACGAAGAAAAGTAATAAAAAGTCTGACAAACGTACAAACGGTAAAATGAAATCGAAGGAGGAGTTGAAACGGGCATTGGTAGAAAACGAAGCGTTGAAATTTGAAATAATGAATTTAAGGGAGCAGAATTTCGAAGTCAAAATGGAGATGAGTCGCACGAAAGATGAACTGCAAAGACAGAAATCGAAAAGCATGAATGACAATAATGTATCGAATAAACTAGAAATAGTGAATCTTTATTATAAAGAGATCAATAGTTATTCAGGGCAGCAATTTGGTAAAATGGACACATTGGCACACATCAATCAGTCGGGTGTTTGTCCTTTCATAGGATCGACGATTGATCTACAATCCGGAACTGAAATCGATAAATTACTGGAAGTAATAAACAAATTGCAAATCGAGAACGTTGCATTGAAGATGGAAGTAAACACTTTAAGATGTAGCTTCGTCATGAATGTTACAGAGGACGAAAAGAGGTGGAACAAACTCCGAAATACACGGGAAGAAATTGGAGCACTGAAGGTAGAATTGACGAAACTGAGAGACGAAAAGGAGTCTTTGCAGAATCGGCTGGATGCAGTTAGAACGAAATTGGATCAGGCGGAATCTGAGAAGACCGCTTTGAAGAATGAGCTTTATGCCTTAAGGAAAACGAATTCAGACTTTATGCGTAAAGCAGATGAATTACAGTGCGATTATCAAAAGCTGAAGGGGATACGCGAAGGACTTGACAGCTGCATAATGGAATCGATTAAAAAGATTAAAAAATATACGACTTCAGGAAATGTTGAAGAGATAGACGAACAATTGAAAGTTTTCTTGGAGTCATATATTTTAAATGGGAAATTTATACAATTAATTAAGGAATGAGGAATGAATGTGGAAAAAACTTAGATGAATTTTATATTTTGTAATGTGGCAAATTTAATTTAAATATAAAATAAAACTATAATGGCAGACATTTTTGGACTATGGAATTTTGAGCGATTCAAGTTTTATCATGCATGTATTATTCTATTAATTATTTAAGATTCAAGGTCAGGAAGTTTAATGACAAAGACTCAGGTATGACCTCATGTGGTGAGTTGCAGAAGTTCTATCGACCTTTGTCTATCTAATGTTTTTGGCTAGGAGATACAAGGATAGCAGATAAAAATGTTTCAAAAATGTGGCAAACACGACTTCATATTTTAGAAATTTTTAAGCTAAAATCCAACATTTTGTCATACTTTTTTTTTTAGAGATAGTTTTTAGACTGTACTTAAAAGAGTTGTATAAAGCCGGATTTTGCGATTTCGCTCTGAAAGCTTTCCAACGAACAAAAAATACGTTAACATTTTTTTTAAAAAGTATATATATATATTTAATTCTATAAATTATAACAATGAATTAAATTAACGATGCAGCAAATGTAAATATAAATCTTACATAATCTAAATAAATTATAAAATAAAATTTTCTACAATTACAACTATAAAATTATTAAGTCATTTATTGTTATAAAATATATTAAAATAAATACGAATTTTAAAACAAATATAAAATAAAATACATATAATTAAAATTGCATTTTATTAAATAAAAGTAAAAATATTATACAACTATTTAATGATTTCTGATAAATAGGTTTTTGGAACATAATTTAGAAAATAAAATAGTAAATAAATGTATACTGATTATCGTGTGACGAAAAAAATTTTTATTTCGTTGAAAAGTAACAAAGTTGTAACGCTTTGAAATAAAAAGGTTATCTTGTAAGGAAGTGATCCTTTACATCGAGGATTTGATGAGTGTACATTTTGAAAACTTCAGAAGTTCTAATTACACGATCTTCTTTGCCGAGGGAGGATTCAAGCATAAATTTTAATAAGTAAGATATGTTGTAGAATACTTAACTATTTGGACTTGTTATAACTATGTCAATATGATTCTGCGATGCTTTCAAGTTTATGAAAAGAGCTCGAAAGAATGTACTAAGTTTTATTATGCGAACTTCAAGGTCCAGTTGATTTAATTACTAATTTCGAGGAGTTTCCCTTTAAGCATTTCGAACACCGTTCTCGTGCAATATAAATGAAGCACCTTAATAAATATTTATAAAAGACAGATATTTACCGGTTGCTGTACTTGTCGAAAAACAAACGAATCAAGCAGTCGTGTTAAATATTTACCGAAGAAACGAACGAAGGGAAATTAAAGTAAAATTTTCGGTACTAATCAAATTCTCTGGGTTGTCCTTTATACACTGCACACTTTTGTACATGTTCAAATCTGTGCAAGTGTTTATTGTTAATTCGATGAAAGATATTAATCATTTTAAGTCATTCTTTAAATGAACTGAAAATAGATAAATCAGCAACAAGTATTTAGATACATAAGTCTAAGTTTACTACCTTATTTTCTAAAAATATAAAAATATAGAGTAGATGTACTAATTAGAGCGTCTACTACAATTATGGAGCTTTTGCATTAAAATTATTGATAAAAATATGTAAATAAACGTAAACAAAATTTTGGAAGCTAAATATAAGTCTTAACAAATAGGATTCAAAATAAAGATGATAATACTGATATATTCTAATTCTGTTTATCAAAGAATGCGTATAATACTTTTGATGATTTTGATAGTTGAGCAGTTTATTTTGAAAGTGGGGTACAATTAAAAATTTTAGAGGTTTTAACAAATTTCAAAATATTGATAACGGATCATATGGTAGTACAATGTTTTGCGTTTCTAAATGTATATGTATAATTTACCACGCCAATTGACGTAATTAACATTGTTTAAGAAATAATAGTTTTAATCATAAATAAATTTAATGGGATTAATTTTATAAATGGCCTAAATGCATTTTCAAAATGCATTTTCAAAACGAAACAACTTCTACAAATTCTATAATGGTATAAACATGGAAAAAAATAAATTTTTCTCAAAATAAAAAAGATATACATAAAATTTTATGTTATAAAATATACACTTGACTATTTTTCTTTTATTTAATATTAAAGAGTGTTATATTCAAATTAATATTATTTTGTAATTTGTAATTCACTCTTCTCTAATTTTAATGTTACAATTAATGTTTTTGCATATTATCGTCAACAGAATATTCTTAAGCACATTCTGCATTCAGCCCGGATACCATCATCAGTTTTTATCACATTTATTACTTTTTTACTGACTTGATAGTGTTAATATGTTATATTAAATTCATATATTCAATGGAATTATTATTATTCAAGAAATTATGGTCTAAGTTAATCGAACAGTACTGTTAATAATAAAACATAAATCTCTTATCTCAAAAAGTTTTACTACATAACATATTTCATATCCGTTAGAAACTCTTAAAATGGCACGTAAGCCACTTTCAAAACAAAGATTTTAATCATTCGATTAATCAGTTAACTTTCACTTCACAAAATCTTAGTGATTTCAAATATATTAATTATAACTTGATTCAAAACGAAAATACAACATAAAAGTGTGAATATTATAATAAATTTGATTTTTTTTGGTAAAAGGACTTTGGTCATTTTCGAAATAGACGATTGAGTTAAGTTACTTAATTATAAATTACTTAAGTTCTCATTCAAAACCTTAAGAAATACCTCATGAACTGTTTCATAAATTAATTGTAAGCTGTCTTTGTTAACGCTCGTGGTTGAAATCAATTTGTTCGAGCTTTGTTGAATATTGCGCGTGACGTGCCGACTAAATTCATTGTTACTAAGATATGCTATAACTATTTCCTCACTCTAAGAACCATTCCAAATTTGTGAACTATACTAACTATGACAATTTGTTACTATATACTATGAAAGTTAAGAGTCGAATGTGAATTTTCTCACACAATGAAAGCACGATGTACGCATACAATATTACAAAATAAGGATGAGGAATACAGTTTCTGATTTCTATTGGCTATTTAAACTGGAGTGAAAATGGAAGTCGTTATGATAGGCCCGGTTTTCCGCCAACAAAATGACTGTAGCAAGTAATAAACCCAAGCAGTACCTCGACATGAATCGAAACTGCAAATAACCGACTCTACTTGCCAAAATGAAGGTATCTAACAACCAAATGTAAATAGCAATAAACTCTAAATACTCGATAGAATGCAACGATTCGTTGGGTGTTACTGCTGTTACAGGTAAAGAAACTAATCGAAGGTGTAATCTCTCGCTGTCGTATTACATTCTAAAACTTAATAGCGGGTCTTCATATAAAAAGTATATTACAGTATTGATTCGTAATAAGCCACTCGCTCGGGTTTGGCCGGTTGCTTGTTACGAATCCGATACATTATTCCATTCACGAAATTTTACTACTATTAAAAAGGGAAAGCATGCTATGTTCTGTCCTTGTCTAAAGAATAACATCGCTGCTCGACTGATTACTTTATAGTTTACCGCTACCGTCGCGTCGTCGCGCTCGGGAACAAAGGCAAGCCGAAAATATACCTGATTCGTAACAAGCAACTCGCCAGACCCGAGCGAGTTGCTTATTACGAATCAATGTAGGATTAGATGAATGAACGACAGAATCGCTATCCATCAGAGTGAGAAAACAATATATATGTTCTGTCCTCTTTCCACTAAACTGTTCGGTCGACCGTGAAAATTTATGACTTCTTCGGTTTCGCGGACTTCTCACTCTTTCTCGGATCTCTTCCTCAGCGACCGACTTCAAATAAAGAAGAGGGGATAGAAATTTGCTTGTTACGAATCACAAAACTGTTGTTTGTTACGAATCAATACTGTATATCGTAAAATGGCTTAGTATATTAAGAAGAGAATATATTCAGTGCTTACAAACTTTTTATTTCTATTCGCGAGTAAACTTTAAATGCAGATATTTGCCACAATCTCAAAGTCGTTCAAACTCTACTAGTGAAGCGTGTGTCGTGCGTCATGACTGAAATACTTGTATTTTATTTTTATTAAATTATTTATCACAAAAGGACAGTGTTTGGAATAAATTGGTCATATTGACAAAAGCCAGGTTAGAGAGTGATATTCACAGACACCGAATTATAATAAGGAGCACTGAAACATAGACTCTGAAATTGAAGACGCCGAAATACATCTGCAACTGAAATGACTGCGTAATATAGTGTTAGAAAATCCCAGTGACTCACCCTAACAAAGCAGGGACGACGGGCACATGGCCGTCCTACGACGACCATCGCGGGGTAGAGGCCTGACGTCCGGGCCATAAAACAACCCTAGGGCCTCAAGTTTCGCGGGGACTAGGAAACCTCGCGGAACGGGAAGAGGGCATTCGTTTAGAGACCTTTGGAAAAGGCGTTCGTCCACAGACCTTGGAAAGGCATCCTTCTCTCGAGGACGCTATTTCGCCCACGGATTCGGCATATATTTAAAATATATAGTATTTTGAAACCGAACTCAGTTAGCGTTTCAAGCATTTTTCTACCTCGTCTTACAATAGAGAAAAACATCTGCTTTTATTTTATTAAATAATTTATTTTATTTTATTTTATTAAATGCATTTAAATGAAAACTTAATTTCTTTTACAAAAAATAATTCTTTCTAAAAGATTTAATAACAGATATTGATTTTGGGAATGTGATATTCATACAACAATACTTTTTAATTAATATGAGTTTATGCAAACTGGTTTGAATTCTCCACAATATATTTAATTCAACACAAAAAAATCATATAGTTAACAGCATTTTTAGATTTTAAATAATGGTATTATTGATTGGGTAATTACAGCTGTCGATTAAACACTTAAATAGTTAAACGCGTAACAATATTATTGGCGTATCGCGGTCAATTTAAAAAGTATGAAAGTATCGATTTTCAATAAAATGACAAGCGATCGATTATAACGTAGTAGTTTTTATTGTAAAATCCATTGATATTCCCAGCTTCACATTCATATGTAGAATAATCCGATTGAATCTGAAGCAAATCGGATCAATAATGTCCAAGATATTTCTGCTATCAGTTCGAAAAATATCGTTTCGAGAAAAACGCGTTTTAAGACATTTCAGCTTATAAAAGGTATAATTGTTATTAGTTTATAACAGCATTCTCGAAGACGGCTCGCTATAAGTTTCTGAAAATGTATGACGCCGGGCCGTGAAAGCCTCAAATCTCGTTTCATATACTGCTTTCTAATAATTGTAGAATTACTGTTACAATTTGTGCCTATTAATCCCGCACATGTTTCAATGTGCTCATTAGTTTTATCGATTTTATTAATTTTTATATAATTTTACAAGAATAAAAATTCATGCTGATTATTTTATTTTGCCGTGAAAATACAATGTTGAAACGACGCATAATACAAACATAGTATTAGGTGAATAACTCACTACCAAAGTCACGGTGAGAAATTGGATTAAAGAAGCAAAAAAAATTTAATCAATCCTCCTGCAAGACAACGTTCGACCGCATACCGTAGAAATGACCATGGCAAAGAAATTGGAGTTGGAAACTCTTCATTATTCACCATATCCACCAGACTCGACACTCACTGACTACTGCTGCTTCCAAAATTTGGAAAACTTATTGGTAGAGGAATTCTTCGATTCCCAACCGGTTGTCGAAACTGTTTTTCGAGATATCCCATACTCCACGCTTTTATAATAGAGAAGCAGAAGTTTTTGGATAATGTGAATCCATACTTCGAATAAAAATAAATTATTCTTGTTTACTGAAATGATGGGCGATTGTTTATGTACTACTTATTAAATTTAATACTTACAAACAGTTAGGAATGGTACTTCAACGAACTATAGGAACTGTAATTTAATTTTTGTCTGTCATTTATACCTCTAAAAATTATTAATATATTTCTAAGATATATTAATTAACGAAACGAATATTAATATAACGAAGCAGGCAATATTATTAAAAATAGTTAAATAATGGTTTAATGAATAGAGTGATCGTATCATTTTCATTCTGTAGAATATGATATGCACCTTGAAAAATTAATATCATCGTTTGATAATATCCTGTTATTTCTATCATTACAATTCGATTTACAGATTTAAATAGAATCTTTTAGATTAAAATTTCATTACAATCCATCTTACGTTCACGATTCAATAACAGCCACTTATTTCTATCGTTAAAATTCGACTGATAAATATAAATATAAATTGTAATTTAAAATTTTAGTAGAATCTATCTCACAGTCTTACGGGCACAAAACACGGAATTTCAATAGATCTACTAACTAAAATGGCGGTCTACTAAGTCATTGTAACGGCAATGTTTATTCGAAGATTTTCTAGCATGACTTCGATACATTCGATGCAACGTATCAGATCAGCAAATTCAATATAATATCTACATCTATTGTAGCAGAGATTTAAGGAACTGCATCAGTAATATTAAGAAAAATAGTTGCATCCAAGGATTCTGGTGCTTTGAAATACGAAATGTATCACTTTGTGTAAATTGAACGTACTTGCAGATTAAAATGAATGGCATCGTTAAAATTGCACTGTAGTACGATAGAATACAAACAATTTTATATATTATCACTAAAAATACATTTTTTGTAGAATTATGAAGCACAGTTGATAATTCTCTATTTCACATTTTTTATTGTTTTGTGCTGTTATATGCACAGTGAATGGAATTTATGACATTCTTGTTTATTCCGTAATTTTTTATAAGCAATGATGATATACATATTCTGGGATATTTTTGGAATAAATTTAGCAAAAAAAATTAGTTGTATAATTTCTGTAATTAACAAGAGGAAATGAAATATTAATAGAAATATATAATGCAAACAATAAGTATTCGTGCATTTCTTAAATTTTGAAAAATTCGTAGGCAAAATGAAATTTAAATTAATTTTATAGTAAAAAGCTGTTATAAACTGTTAAGTAATAAACGACAATTTCACAAAATTTTACTTGTAATGGATTGGTATATGAATATTTTCTATAGGACACTTTGAAGTAATAGAACAAACATTATATTCATGAACATAATCGATACATTCTTATACTTTTAAGGCAATTTAATATTTTCGTGTTCAGTATTTTTCATTTGCTTATTAATCATCATGACCCTAATAAAAATTAAATAAAAATGAATTTTAATTTTTTTAAACACTCCGTATTCTGCCAAAATTTGCATTTGTTTCTTTATACTTCGAACACAGCAAATATGCATAGACGCGGCGTTTGAAGAAAAATATTTTTATAACAAACTTTTATTGAAATACTGGAAGTATATTTCTAATTATAATCAGAGAGTTCTATTTTAAATTTAAAAAACTAAAGAGTTTTATAAGTGTCGCGAGGTAGGTTAGGTGTGAAATGAATAAATATTACTCGCAACAGTGTGTTTGCAAGAGGTAAGGTGTTTTAATGTGAACTATGGAGACTATGTGTGATATTACAGAAATGCTATTGAATACAATGTTACGGAATCAGTATAGAATGTTCGATGATGCAGAATCGGAGGCTCGACTGATTATATCTGTTTTGACGCCCTTCCGCAGTATATATAAACTTTTCGGAGAAGGCGTAACTCCTTACACAGTTGAGGGTGGAGTTATTTTTCTCGCAGAGTCCTCCCATTTTCGACGGGGGAAAGAGTATTGTAAATTAGAATTTGAGAGTCGAAAATGTCCTTCCGGACCGCGCTGACCATGTGGCCTAATGAACCGTAACGGGACATGGCTGGCAGCGTTTATGGTAGGGTAGTCTATTGAGCTACGCACGTCCAAAAAACATAAAATAATTTCGCCGACTTACAGACTTTAGGGTAGGCTTAACTGCCTACACCTAAACATCTGTAAACGGTCAATGCTAATTTCTACCAACGCTGCGAACCATGTGCCGCTACATCACCCCCTTGCCAGTGATAACGCTATACAAAATTTACATGGTCTATATACATACATACATACTTACATACATGAAAATACACTAACAGTAATACAAGATAGAGCGCAAAAAAACTATATACAGACAAGAAAAACTATTTACATCGGTTACTTATGCCTGATAACGCTCGGTAAATCTAACTATACGGCCATGCCGTGTTTTAATTGGCACAGCTTGTTTCAAAATGCTCTTAGGACTACGGCTTGCTTGATCGCTCGCATTTCGTGTATCGGAAGTATTGTTCGTTACAAGTTGAGTCGGTTCTACATGCGCAGGTTTTAACCTATCGATACTAATGTTTTTCTCACGATCATTAATTAGCACAGTGAAATATTTACTATTACGGTTGATAACTTTATATGGTCCGTCATACAGCGGTTGTAAAGAACGTTTTTCGCCATCGTGTCGAATAAATACATGTGTTGATGTGTATAAATCTTTGTGTATAAATGGTGTATGTGTGCCGTGTCGTGAAGGTTTACAAGGTTGTATGTTTTTCATTGTGTGTTTGAAGTGTGAAACAAAATCGGACGTCACTGGACTATTTTGATCTTTATTGAAAAATTCTCCCGGTAATTTTAATGTGCATCCGTATACTAATTCTGCTGGAGTTGCGTGCAAATCTTCTTTATATGTGGATCTAATACCTAATAAGACTAGTGGGAGTACCTCGGTCCATTTGTCGGTCTCATGACAACGGATTGCTGATTTTAATTGTCGGTGCAATCTCTCTACCATACCATTAGATGAAGGATGAAAAGCGGTAGTTCTGATATGATGTGAACCAAGACACTGTGTTAATTCTTTAAAAAGTTGAGATTCAAATTGTCTACCCTGATCTGTAGTAATAATAGCTGGAACACCAAAGCGTGATATCCAACCTACTAAAAGGGTGTTTGCTATTGTCTCGGCTGTTATGTCCTCGACCGGCCAAGCTTCTGGCCAGCGGGTAAAGCGGTCGACACAGGTAAGGCAATACCTGTATCCTTGTGAAATGGGTAATGGTCCTACTATGTCAATATGAATGTGATGAAATCGTGAAACCGGTAATGAAAAATTGCCTAACGGAGATGAGGTGTGTCGTGTAATTTTGTTTCTTTGACAAGGAATGCATTGTTTAGACCAAGTGTTACAATCTTTGTTTATAGATGGCCAAACAAAGCGATCAGTAACCAGTCTGCGTGTGGCTTTAACTCCTGGGTGTGATAAATTGTGTAGTGTGTTAAAAATTTGTTTACGTAGGTTTGCGGGTACATATGGACGAACGGTAGGAGAAGAAGTGTCGCAAAAAATTTCCAACTCGCGATCTTTAAACGGGAACCTAATTTTCTTTAATTTAAGGGCAGTCTCAGACAGCAAGAGACTTTGAAGCTCTTCATCTGTCTGTTGAGACTGTGCCAATTCCGATAGATCAACGGGTTTATTAATCTCCTGTATTCTGGACAATGCGTCCGCGACTATGTTGTCTTTCCCTGATATGTGTTGAATGTCTGTAGTGAATTGTCCTATAAAATCTAGATGTCTGAACTGTCGTGGAGTGGAACGCTCTGGCCGCTGTTTGAAAGCGTAAACCAGAGGTTTGTGATCAGTGTAAATTGTGAATGTGTGACCTTCAAGGTTGTGTTTAAAACGACGAACTGCGGTGTAAGCGGCTAATAATTCCCGGTCATATGCACTATATTTTCGTTGGGCTGACGAAAGGCTTTTTGTAAAGAAGGACAAAGGCTGCCAGGTATCATCCACCCATTGCTGAAGTGCCGCTCCGATTGCGAAATCAGACGCATCCACGGTAACGCTAAGCTTAGCGCCAGGTACCGGGTGCGCCAGAAGGGTCGCTTCCGCAAGTGCTTCCTTTACCTGGGTGAAAGCAAGTTCGGCTTCTTTCGACCAGGCAATACGAGGATTACCACGAGCAGGTGCACCCTTTAATAAATCTGTTAATGGGACTTGTAATTTTGCGGCGTTAGGGACAAAGCGACGATAAAAATTAAACATCCCTAAAAAACGTCGGAGTTCTTTAATATCTTGAGGTTTTGGAAAATTTCTGATGGCATCTACTTTCTCTGGATTTGGAGCAGTACCTTTACTGTTTACTGTATAACCAAGAAAATCTATTGAAGTTTGACCGAATGTACATTTAGCAGGATTAATAATGATACCGTATTTTTGAAGTCTATTGAAAAGTTGGCGAATGTGATCTAAATGCTCTTCTTCATTACGCGAAGCTATTAAAATATCATCTAGATATGCATAACAGAAATCTAAGCCAAATAATACTTCATTAATAAACCTTTGGAATGTTTGAGCTGCGTTCATCAAACCAAATGGCATTTTGACGTACTCAAACAAACCAAAGGGAGTAGTAACTGCTGTTTTTTCTATGTCTGAAGGTTCTATGGGAATCTGATGATATGCTTTAACAAGATCTACTTTGGAGAAAACGGTTTTGCCATGTAATAAACTAGAAAAATCTTCGATATGCGGCAAAGGGTAACGGTCAGGTACTGTACGTGCATTTAGTGCTCGGTAATCCCCGCACGGCCTCCAACCTTTGTCCTTTTTAGGAACCAAATGCAAAGGCGAAGCCCACGGGCTTTTCGAAGGTCTAATTATACCTTCGGCCAAAAGATGCTCGAATTCCTCTTTTACTATTTTTAATTTATCAGGTGCTAACCTACGTGGTTTCGAAAACACGGATGGTCCTTTAGTCGTTTTAATGTGGTGTGTAATGTTGTGTTTTGTGCCTGTATGTGTACGTGTGGGAATGGTGATATCTATGAACTCTGTGAGGATTTTATGGTATGGAGAGTCACCGACAATTGTTTTGACTGAATTTAAATCGGCAATCCCCAGTTTTCCTCGTGACGTTAATTTTGTTTCAGTGTCGATTAGCTGTTTATTCCTTAAATCTACCAACAAGCCGTAATACTTAAGCATATCCGCGCCGATTATTGGTTTTGTGATATCCGCGATTATAAATTTCCACTTGATAATTCGCCGCAATCCTAAATTTAGATTTAAAACGATATCGCCATACGTCGAGATGGTAGAATCGTTCGCGGCATACAAAGTGTATGTGCTTTTGGGAGGATGTCCCTTGACTAATTTTCGCGGATAAACGCTGATATCGGCGCCAGTGTCTATTAAAAATTCTACCTTACTGTCTTTGTCACTTAAGAATAGGCGGCTCGTGGCTGGATCGACGACTTCTGCCGCATCTAAGGTCGATCGGTCTCGTTTCCCTGGTGTTGCTGTTGACGTTGCGGGTAGGTGCAGGGGATGGTGCACCTCGTTGACCTGTCCCCGAACCTGCGATGGTACCAGCATACACCTGGCTGCGACGGGCTGGGGCTGCGGCTGTTGTTTCTGCCTCGGCTGGAGCTGCGGCCGTAGTTGCGCCACTTTTTCCGTCCGCGGAAAGTGGATCTCCCTGGATGCGTGGAATTGCTGTGCTTCGCAAGCTCCGCAACTTGCTGTGTTAAACGCGCCATCTGCTCGCACAATAGCTCGAATCGGGTGTCCGTGGACACAGCAGCACATTTCCCGATAGGCGTGATTTCATTGACCTTATCGGCCAATTCCGCCATCTACTCGAGAGATGCATCCATCTGCGTGGCGAGGATGGTCCGCATTGATGCTGGCAGTCGATTCATCCAGATCGTCCTCAGGAAATTTTCCGGCACTTTAATATCCCCAGCCAGGTTGCGGAGATGGCGTAAAAATTGCGAAGGTGTCCTATCGCCAATTTCTTCATGTTCCAGGAGCTGCTGAATCCGTTGCTCCTGCGATCTGGATAACCTCCGTATAAGCTCCTCCTTGATCTTCTCGTATTTGCCAGTTGCAGGAGGATTTTGTATAACATCCTCGACCTCTTGCAAGCATTTAATGTCCAAAAACGACGTCACATAGAAATATTTTGTGGAATCCACAGTTATGTTGTTGAGTGCGAATTGTGATTCCAATTGATGAAACCAGAGCAGCGGGTTACTGGACCAAAAGGGTGGAACTCTGATGCCCACACGGTCGATGTTCGACACCTCAAAGGGGTTTGATCCTTGCTGCAGATTTCCACTCTTTTGCGGGCTGAAGAAAACGTCTCTATCTTCATCAGCCATCACTAACACTAAATTCGCACTTATTGAACTAAATATAACTATGTGTGTCTCTATGTAAACTAAGTAAATGTCTGTATGAAGTCTCTTATATTTAACTGTGTCTTTTTGCACTTTATCACTGTGTTTCCACTAAATCACGTAACACTCACGCCGTGATCACGTCGGGGTCACCAATTGTCGCGAGGTAGGTTAGGTGTGAAATGAATAAATATTACTCGCAACAGTGTGTTTGCAAGAGGTAAGGTGTTTTAATGTGAACTATGGAGACTATGTGTGATATTACAGAAATGCTATTGAATACAATGTTACGGAATCAGTATAGAATGTTCGATGATGCAGAATCGGAGGCTCGACTGATTATATCTGTTTTGACGCCCTTCCGCAGTATATATAAACTTTTCGGAGAAGGCGTAACTCCTTACACAGTTGAGGGTGGAGTTATTTTTCTCGCAGAGTCCTCCCATTTTCGACGGGGGAAAGAGTATTGTAAATTAGAATTTGAGAGTCGAAAATGTCCTTCCGGACCGCGCTGACCATGTGGCCTAATGAACCGTAACGGGACATGGCTGGCAGCGTTTATGGTAGGGTAGTCTATTGAGCTACGCACGTCCAAAAAACATAAAATAATTTCGCCGACTTACAGACTTTAGGGTAGGCTTAACTGCCTACACCTAAACATCTGTAAACGGTCAATGCTAATTTCTACCAACGCTGCGAACCATGTGCCGCTACAATAAGAATATAATAAAAATTATTAAAATAAAAATGAAGGTACTTTACAGTTTCAAAAACAAAGTGTTCTTTTCTTTAATAGCTTATATCCAACAATTGATAAGAAAAATATTTACTTTTTTACAATTTCATATATAATTGCCAATCCTATTAAAAGTTTAATATTTTATAATAAAAGTTTTGACTGCGATAACATTTGTCAAAATCATTGCTACAATTTTTGAAGTTGGCTGTTATGGAATCACCTTAAGCGCTGTACATGTTGTGACACTGAATTATGACAGTTCAGTGAAAAGTCAGAAGTCTTTGTATTAACTTCTGAAGACATTTCACAATTCCGAATACGTCTGATAAATGTGTATTTTGAACTTCACCCGTTTCGTAGAACGGGTTCCAGAAACTTATTGCTTCCGCAATAAACTTCTTTCGCGGGCATTCCATTGTCGACTTTCTTGGGCTTTTAGTAACCTCGTTGTAACTGTGAAGAACATGGCATTTCCTATCTCATTCAACAAATTCCTTTGTAACGGACTTAGGTGATAATAATCGAGAATCAGAACCTCCTTCTAAAATTGTAAGTCTTGGGTTCATAAATTCAAATAACGCATTGCATTGTAATTATGCTTTTTTCAAGAATTTTACGAGTTTCTTATAATTATTATCATTTAATAAAGGGAACTTCCCAAATGTTATTCGTTTATGAAACTCATCGCCTTCAGAAGATCTAACTGATAATTCGTGTACCTCATTTTGGGGATAGAAGACTAATTACTTAAAAGATATAAGCATTTAAAGGTACATAGTTAATCTTTAAATTTTGAAGTACAATATAATGACACACGAACCATTTGTTGACGCACAAACCACAAACATATGAACCCTTGTGCATAGACGCGCAGTTCAATGCTTAACTATAGATGGAAAGGTCTACAGTTTAAATACTAGTTACCTATTTCTTTCATTTACATATTTGATTATATACAAGTATCATTATCAAAATTACAATGAATTGTGTTATAACCGCTGCCACTACTATTAATTTATCATGTTGTATTTATTATAAAATTCAAATTATAAACATAGTTAATAACCGAATTCGAAATTATTGAAATAATATGTAAAGTAAATGTGCATAATAATGCATATTGTGTTCTGATGGTTAACGGATATAATAATATACGATTTTAACAACAGGTTTATAAAATTCATAATAATTGCTAATTTCAGATTGTTTGTCTTCAATTATAGAAATTATTGAGATGTCTCTGTCGATATGTATGTTAACTTTTGTTGAAACGAAAATGTAACTACTTATATTTACTTGCAATAACTTATTGGTATAAAATTTTCAATGTAAGCATAATGTTTGGAATTACAATAAAATATTCTAAATGACGTTGTATTTGGTCTCATTTTAATCAGGAAAATGTTACAAATATGTTGGCAAAAGTTTCATAAAAAGGAAATAAAAAATAATAAGGTTTTAGTCTTGCATTAAGATTGTCTCATTAGTGCATATGTTTCTGTTCGTTTGCGTTCGGTTGTTCAGATGTCTCTTTCGCTCACTATACTTTTCTACGTTCGGTAAAACGTGAATCAATGTAGGATCTATATTATATAAACGAAAGTTCAGATCTGAAAGATTTACATATATCAAATCATTACTGTAATACCAGCAGTTATATTATACAATAATTATGATACATTGCAGAAATCATCGTTTAAAACATCGGAGCTCTTAAAATGATGATGCTATAATTCTGTTCTGCAGTATACACTCCTTTTTAAACTGAATTTATTATATTATTTAAAATTCAATTACTTAAGAGTAGTTTTATAATTATAAAACCCAGACAGGCTTTCATCAACGTTTTTAATAACTTGGAATTATACATATTTCTGTCGAAAGCTCCACGGTCTTTAATAAAAATACAATGAAACATATAAATCTTCAAAAGTTGAAATTTGTCCTAAATAAAATTACATGAGGTGTAATGTTAATAAAAAATTATAAATAACAAATATAAATCTTGATTTCTATACATTAATAGATATTATTGCAACTTGCTCAACATTACTTTTTCCACAATATCATATTAAATTGTGATAACTTCGGTCTGATTTGTTTTTATATTATTATATTATACATTATATAATGTAATATTCCATTATCCCAGTAAAAGTCACAGTAATTAAATTTCAATTAATTATTTTTACATACTAAATAGAGGCCATTGAAAAGTGGCCCTTTAGCTCCTCATAGCCTCTATATTGATTCAGTTCTGACTCAGGCTGTAATTGTTAGGATCTAAATAAAAAAATATTTGCAATGAAGAATATTCATTCAAAATAGTGGAACACAAAGGAATTGATAAAAATGTAAAACTATTGGAACAAATGTACAGACATTACTGAAAATAAAAGTTGATGAGGTGATACAACTCAGAAACAAAAGTTTCATCATTTATCAGAAATATTCGTCGCTAACAATTATCGAAGCGTGAAAAAATGAAGAGTAAATGAAAATTGTGAACGCGGCGAAAGTCGAGAAATTGCGAGGCTGCAATACATATTTATGAAAATGTGCGTCCGAAAGTTCTCCATGAAAATGGAGAACTGTTTTCAATTGCTGGTTGTAAACTTTTTTTCCCGCGTAAAAAGCGCCACTTTTTGTTTGAACAGTGACTGACTTTCACTTCGAAATATTGCAACATTTCGGGACATACGAATTTACCTTTATCCTTTCTCTCTGTTTTAACAGGACCTATACTGTGTTTACGTAACAAAAGCTATGAAACTCACAAAAATCGGCCGAGCTTTGAAGTGACTATTAGGTTCACCGTACTGCCGACGGAGGGCGACAGTGTGTCCATTTCCGGGCAAAGTAAATACTCCAAAACAGAAAGATATGTGGGTTCTAATTCACTGAAGAATCGTCAACTGATTTTGCATATATGGCACTAAATCTTAAAGTATAGAATATTTAATAATATTTAACAGATATTTTTATTCGATACTTTCTCCTCCTTCTTCCTTTATTTCAAAATATGCATCCTAAACGCCTTGATCTTGAAAAATAATTGTTTTCGAAAATAAGACTTTGAAATTTGGGAATTTTTTAACATTGGAAATTTGGGACTTTCTAATTTCGTTACTTTGTAATTTCGAAGCTCCGAGGTTTTGAGATATTGGAACTTTGAAATACTGAAATTTTTAGATTGTAGAACTGCAAGATTTTGGAAACGTAATTTTGAGATTTTGGGACTGTAACTGTTTTGGAAGTTTGAGGATTTGGGACTTCAAGTTTTTGGAATTTTTTAACTTCGAGACTTTGAAATCTTTTAACACTGCGATAATGATCTTAGAATTTAAAAATATTTTAATTTCAGAACTTTGAAGTTTTGTAATACTGCAATTTTAAAGTTTTGGTGTTTCAAAACTTTTGGAGTTTAAAAATTTGGAATTTTTAAACTACAAAATTTTAGAATGTTGGAACATCGAAGTTTTGAGATTCGAGACTGTAGAATTTCGCAACTTTGAGAGTTTAGAATTGGTTCATCCTCATTGGTATAGGATGTGTTCTACTGTGAGAATTTTAATGGGACAGTATTTGCAGTAGGGTTGATCCGTTTGTTATTGTTAAATGTTCGTGCTCGCAATTTTGGGGTTTTTGAATTGCAAAATTATACAACTTCGAAATTCTGCGACTTCGAGGCTTTAGAAGTATGATATTCTTGAACTTTAAGATTTTTTTAGTTTTGAAACTTTGGACTTTAGAGATTTTAAAACGTTGGAATACTCAAACATTGTACTTCTGAGATTATCCAATCGCACTATTCTCTATTACTATGTTCATATTCTCTAGTCGGAACATTTTATACATATATATTTCTTTATAAAACTTTGTTTTAATATTTGTACATCTGCAGTAAAATAATGGGAGATGTTTTCATTAGAGAACAGTGCAATTTTATTTAAGAAAATAAAATTCACTTTTAAATGTCTCTATCAGTTACATAACTTTCATGAGCAATATTATAATACATTATTTTGAACACTAAAATTATCTGACAAAACACGATGCGTGATATTAAATTTGAATATACGTATATACTTCCTGTTCGTTTCACTTATAGAATATTTTTAATATTTTTAAATTAAATATATTTTCAATGTATTTAAATATTTTTAGACTACTTGTCCGCGATATTCATGGCTTCGTATAAAACTACGCATAATTGTAATAGATACATTATAATCTAAATTATTTTTAAGGTGTTCAACTACTTTTATCGCACTTATTGTTTTGCTTTATCATTCTAATAGTAACTTGGTTAGTATACTGATTAATTTTCAATCCATTAAATTTTTGTCAATCTTTTACACTGATTATGTAAACTAATAATAATTTTTCGACTGCTGCCAACAATGGTCTCCAACAACTACTATTGCTGGAGAAAGTGCTTCATCGGTTAAAAAAAGGAATATCGACGACAGATATTCAACTTATCATCCTGAAATAACTTATACGTATGAATCTAGCAGAATTGATCAATAATAGTTTTCGCAATCTCTATTCCAGGTCAAATGCGACAGATCATCGTTGAGTCTGTCGGATTCAATGTAGTCTACAGCTCACACGGTACGCTTGACAGATATTACGTGAATGGTTTGGTGGAATAACAGTATGCTTGATTAGATAGTTAGGACTGAACTTTTGTTATAATCAAAAATGAAATCTTATAATAGGATTCTTTTTCTTGAGTGTGTAGAGTTCCGTCAACAAATTTGTGGATTTCGCGTTATGATGATTATCATTATTTCTACAAAAAGGTGTCAAAAGACTCCTTTCATATTTTAACTTCAAATTATTCTCTAAGTTAAATCATTCCTCCACGATTAGTTTTTTGACTTTTCATACAATAATTGTTAAATTATTTTAGCGATATAATTTTCTTCCAACATAAATCTAAAAATGTGCATGTGGTATATGTATTTCTACCACGATATGTCTTTTGGCACTTCAAGGATTTCATGACAGTGCCTAACCTTAAATTACTTTACATATAAATATCAACACCATTTTGCAGTATCATATCAATTATAATCCGATTAGAGAATCCCGATTTCAGCTGTAACGGAAAATACGGGAGTTGCGGCATAACTTTGATCACGTTATAGTCACGCCATGTTATAGTTTAGTGTATCTCGCTGTATTTATATTTTATAGATCGATAAATTAAGCTAGAATTTGTAACGTGATTAAATAATATCAAATGAAAACACATCAATGTATCAATAAAAATATTCCTCAAATTATCTACGTTTAACTGATAATTTGAAATCCCAACAGTTTTGGTAATTATTTGCATTTAAACGAAAAAGTGTAGAAAGATTGCTTTTTGATAAAATAGGCATACTTAAAATCATGATAGAAATAGTGTTAACCAGCTAACTATAGAATTTAATTTTATAAATCTTTCACGGAATGAGTAATATCAATCAATGAGTCGATAACACGTCGAATGCAGGGCAAATGCTGTTATTATAAATTTTATGAAAAATCACGCGAAACGAGGACATTGCATTTTTATTCAGTAAGAAATTAACGTCCGTCAGAAATGAAGTTTTAGATGTGCATATACACGCGTCAAATACAGTTAAGTGATTAAATATCAACCTGATAAAAATGAAACAAATTATAATAACTGACTAAAAGTGATAATTTAGATCATTTACTTCCTATCTTATTAATTCACTCACTTATTCATCTTAATATTTTTCTTCGACGTTAATCTACTTCAGATATTGTATCAAGTATTTATTAGTTTTAATGAGCTTAAAATGAATTGTATATGAATTTTTTATTTTATAATTATACGGTTTATGTCCCAGCTTATGTCCCAAATTTGGTAAAAAGTAGAAAAAGGCTGTCTCGAGATGTCAGTTCAATATCATAATATCCCTTTCTCTATGATTTCATTTTCTTCACGAACGTAACGTTACATCGAAAAAATGCAAATGCACTTTTCTTTTAAACAGAGTTCCATGTTTTTTTTTCGTATCAACTCTTCGGAACACACTGCGTAAAAATAGAAATTCATGCGATATCTTACATTTTTGATAAGTTGTGCATTTTGTGCAAGATAGCACTTGCACGTTATGAATACTATGACGGATCGGTGAGGGGACGAAAAAAAAAGGTCCCTGAGGTGGAGGGCGGCCAGGGAAAGCGGTCCTCCAAGTTCCGATACGCACACCCACGGACGATTTCTTTAAAGGGGCGCCAGTGCAAACGCACGCGTCCGGGGGAATCGCCCTTCCGGCTGCTCTTCCTGGAGCGGTACTCAAGCGGGGACAGAAAATAAATAGAGAATCCGCGAGTATCTAGGATAAATTTAACTTTATTGCGGGCCGAAGCGAGCCCTTTGAAAAGAACGAGTACGAGCCCCTCGCGGTACAGAGTTCGGTAAGACGACGGGTCACGGTGGCTAAACGCGGAAAAGGGTTTCGCGACACGAGGGCTCACGGTACACGCGAGTGATACAAAATCGAGAAAAACGTGGTACGCGTAGGGAGCACGCCTTCTTGGGGGTCGTGGACAGCAAAGGGAACGCTGGACCTAGACGTAAAATACAGCGGGAAAAGAAAAAAAAAGATAACCCGTACTAGGGTCAGCGGCCCAGAATTGCGGAAAACGGAAGGCGCAAATCGGTACACGAAATTTCCGCGAGTACGGTCCCTAGGGTCCTCGTCGCCGGAGCTGGTGGTCCTATCGCTAGGAACCACCCACACGCACACACGCTCGCACACACGCTCGAAAATCTCACGGAAGGCAAAGATCCTACCTTGTTTCCTCTTTTTTTGTTCGGCGGACGTGACTGTCTCCCTCCGTCGGCGGGTACACACTATCGCTCACACACAAAAGAAAAAGAAAGAAAAGTTATGGGTAGTTATCACTCGCAAAGAAAGAACAAGGGAAAGTGTCGATGCAGTACTCCGCGTGCGGCTCGTTGGCTTCTCCCCTCCGTATCCGCGGTTCGGGTCCTCGGTGCGCGGAGTTCCCCCTCCCCGAGGATTTCGGCGCTAGGGATGGGCCAAGTCGTTGCGTGTTGGCCAAGTCCTAGGGCCCCTTCGGGTGGCAGCTGGGGTGGCTCGTCCCCAGGCCTGGCGTCCCTCGGTGTTGGCTGCTGGTCGCCCCCGCGGAGGCTGACGAGTGGCTCGGCGACCGGTCAGCAGACGGCTTTCGTTGTTGGGCTCCATCCCGCGCCTCCGTCTCTCGGGTTGGGGTTTTCGACCGGGGCCGCGGATACATCTTCTTTTCTTGGCGGTGGCTTTCTTGTAGGTGCCGGGGGGAAAGGGGCGCGCAAATAATAAAAAAAAAAATGAGAAATACAAAAAAGAAAAATCACTCTCATTCTTCCATACGCCCCGCCGCGAGGGGTTGACAGGGCGGAGGAGAGAGGCCGGCGGGCCTAGTGGCCACTCGTTACAATACACTGTAATTAATTACTATGGCAAACTTATTCTAATAGCTAGTTTAGAATACATAGTCCATCACAATGACTTCAATTTTCTTGATTTCTTTTTATAGTCTTTAGTCACAAATAATGTGCATTCAAATGCATTTTTCTTTGTGGAAGACGTGAAAGAACGAATTAAACCACATTCTTCAAACGTCAATAATATTTTATTCCCTTTTATTAAAAGGGAAATTTTATTCAGAATCACGTCAGCTACTCCCCATTTCAGAGACCTACATTAGTTACGAGACACCCTGTATATTGAACCATTGGATTAGCGTGTAAAAGTTATTAATTTTTTTAAAAAACAAGAATACAAAAACTATTGCTTAGCTGTCAGCAACAAAATTAACAAGATCTGTTTGTATACAACTATTATTTTAATGCTGCCTGCTCAATGCACATTGCCAATGTAGGTACTTACAAGCAGTAACATATTTTTTCTATCAGTGAAAACAGTTGCATTTGATATTCCACAAATATGGCGCATTTATTTAAACCAAAATTGTGATTCTTGTATGTCATAATAGCTAATTGCAATTAAGGTATACATAGGTACCAGTAGTAGACCAGTTTTTAAAAAATATAACAGATAAGGTTTTTATAAGTTGTACATTTTTTATGAATGTGCACTTGAAACGCTACGACATCAGTTAGTTAAATTTTAAAATAATTACGTGTGAAGAAAAGTGAACAATATTTACTAATAACAAACAAATAAATTTATTCATGTAAGTAATATTTAATTATATTTCTATTTTTATAATGTTTTTTTTTTAAGAATAGCTGTACGATTCACATAGAAGAATTCATGCATTATGAAATTTCGCAAATGAAATATATTTTTTGTACTATAAGTGGTGATCAGCTACCGAACAGAGGGTGAATTATTATTTTTTTACTTTTTAATTTCTGAAATATTTACCGAATTTTTAAATATATTTTTACAATTTGTATAATTTAACTTTTTTTAAAAAGTAGTATTTTTATATAACCTAGAAGACTTAAAAATGTCTCCAGGCACCAGTACTCGCTATTTAATGACAGAGCAAACAGTTATCATTGTTTACGCGGAAGATTTCTCTTAAATGGTCAACTACTTATCCACTGGTACCACCTTATGTGAAATAATTACAATTTAACATCCATACTGCCTTGTTTTAGGTACGTCAATTCTAAAAATAAAAATTAAAAGTTCATAATATAAATTTAATAGTCGATTAATAATAAGTCAGAAAGTCAATATATGAGTAACCAAGACCTAATACCTAACATTCTGTAAACTTTCAGATGAATTACCCAATGTCACTTATTTTGAAACCGCTAAAACACTTTCTATCTAATATCAAAGTATTTCATTTTTAACTGTTATAAGCCAACTTGCTTCATTCATCTAAGCGAAGCGATGGTTACATCAGGTAACTGAGAGTGTTAAAGTGCTAAAGTAATCAAAACATTAATACGTGTAAAAGCTAGCTCTATTACACCTTGTGTGGACAGTATCACGTATGGCCAGTTATTAATTCCGAAGATACGAATATTCTTATGACTATAAATAATTGATGATCGATATTAAACGTTCTTCGATAATCTACCAAATAATGAATTCTCACACCATTTTCTAACATTTGTCTGTTCGTCGGGGGGTTGTACAAGGGGAATAGCCTGTAGTGATCACATCCCGAGGGGAGGGGGTATGAAAAGTGGTCGGAGAATGCTTTAAGCTGCCGCCGGAGGGTGGCGAAATCGCACGAAACGTACCGAGCTAAACCGAAAGCTCAGTTGCCCCTGTCAGTAGGCCTGCCGCAACGCAGCAGTGAGCGCGCCTTCCATTTTCTGTAGAGATTGCGCGCTTCTTCATCGGAATTCCATCGATATTCATCACGATTTTGAATAATGTTCACGACATACATTCCTCTTCCTTTTTTTATCGAAAGTAAACACATAAAACAATGTTATTTGTTTTGATATTTTGTTCGTGAATTGTCCGAGCGTAGTTACCGATGTTTTTGTGATCCATAGTTTTAGTGAAATTTTATCAACATTTTGTGAAACTTCGCATATCAGTTGTTGCGCACAACTTCCAAGTAACTTTGAATTACTGTGAATTAATACGACTTGAGACTATTTAAAAGTAGTTCTAATTCTAATTCATTTTTTAAAAAGTGAATATGTGTTTTTCGTTTATCCGGACCGTTTAAAACACCTGAATAGAACGTTTCATTGCCGTATCAAAAATAAGAAATATTTTCAAGTTTACCGTTTATGATGTATTCACCGCTGCGATAGATCGAACGGAACGAATATTTGTTCACGGTTGAAGAATACGTTAACATAGTTAACGTGGCGAACGAAAACTTACCGAAGCTGTATCTTTTCATGGACACAGACTCTCGAACAGAGAGTAATTCCGACATGTTATGGTATATGATGAAACGACTTTGACGACAACGTATCTTCCGATGATGATAACATCTGATGGACCCTAATGATATCGGTTAGATGTTATCGTTGGGGCCGTCTATTTCTACCGTTCGAGTTCCACGTCCTACGCGCGACTTTATACTGAAAAAGAGCAGCGTTACGTCATTATCGGTGAACGATGACGGGAACTCGTGTGAAGTGTAACCGTGTATGAAACAAGGCGTTAATGAACCGTGGACCAAGCATACGATTAGCCGATCGAGTAGCTCCATTAATAATGAGGAAGATGCTTTATAACGAATGTACGCATCGCGGCGAGAGGGATGACTGACGGTTTAAAAAGGACGAGAACCCTCGGTGAGACGCATTCTTATTCGCTCGTTTCGTGAATGAACTCGCTTTGATGGCCGTCGTTTATGTTAACCGTGTGCGCGTGTGTATATATTCGTGGTCGCGATTACTCGGCATCGTTGATCGACAGATTTCCGATTACGAAATTAAATCTCGGTATCGAGTTTCGCGACAAGAGTACAACTATTGCTCGTGTAAACGATAGGTGAAACCGATCTTGTAGAGAACCGAATGTGCTGTGAAGTTTATACGACGACGTGCCACGTCGGATAGTCGGAATCCCAGAAGACGAAGAGAATCGGTTCGGAAGTGGAGTTTCAAGCTATCAGAGAACTAGATTCATTGAAACTTATCAGCTATCTCGACCAAGTTGCTACCCTCAGAGTTAAGGAGGACGATATTTGAAGGAGAGAAAGGGAGAGCAGAAGCGACTTGCCAGGAATCGTCTATTCGCTCGCAGGCAGATACAGCCGGCAAGGATGAAGGGGCTGCTTTTGCTGATGAGCATGATGGCCCGGTTTGTCGCGGCGGAAGTTTTCCTCGGTAACGTCGATGAGCCGAGTAAGTGATTGAAACTTCTGATTCCCGTTCAACCACGCTCACAAGAACGTTCAATTAAGACGTAAGAGTAATTCTATTTGCGATTAAGGAGACTCGCTTTAAGCGACAGCATTGCGAACATCCTTTCCTGGACTTTTACGGGAACCGGAGAATCTTCGCTTTCGCTGAAAAGCAATTTTCTCGTAACTCTTAAATAATGAAGAGGGAATTGTTTTGTTCTTCTTGATCGTGGATAGACATCGTTCCTTGTATACAGTGCTGCGTAACTGGTGGCACAGTCGGAAAAACTGAGATGCTAGGTAATAAGATAAAGTGTAAAATCAAATTTGTTCATGCTCACAATTCCATTTTAGGAAAAATCGAGTGCATCTTCACTTAATGCATCAGACTGCAAATTATTTCTGTTTACGATTGTAAATTATTTTTATTTGCAATCGTAAATGGGCGAATAAGTATCTACGATAAATTAAATGATCAGACGAAACTATTATTTTTCAAGAACATTTTTAATTTTCAAATTTCTGTTTTTAGTGCATTTCTGTAGACATTTTCTATAAACAACGTAGTTTGTCGCTCTCTATATTTTAAATATCACAATAATTTTTTGCTTAATTGTTTAAAGCTTCATATTCTTGTCATTATACAGATCAGATTTTGTGACTTTAGATACAAAAAGTAAATGACTAATCGAAGTGACTGAAGAATTTTATTTCACAATCAATTTATTGTTTTACAAATTTTTTGTTTCATAATTGAAGTGACGTTCGTATAACTGAAGAATTATATTTCTTTGGAATTCTTAAGCAAAATATTCAAATAATTTAGGAAACATATTACGTAACAAATGTAACATATTAAAAGTGCAAATATATAAAATCGATGCTTTTGGAAACAGAAAAATAGAGCATGAGAGCAGTTTATTCTACCTTTTCGTCTGTTTACAATGGCGAATTTCAATTTTTTTTATTGTGTCGTTAATGACATGATATTCCGTGATTTTGCGAAAAAAAGTGTTCATTTTAGAATCATTTAAGTTTTATTCAAATATTAATGATTAGAGGTTAATATTATTTCGTATGATTTGTATTTTCCATATTAAACAAAGTATTATGGCATAAAATAAACTATATGGAAATGAAATTATAGGTAAAATATACAATTCATTGGAAATTGTTGTTTGACATCTATTATCTGTTTCCACGCTTTTAAAGTTCTTTGATATCAGTGAAAAAGACGATTCTTAATACTCAATTGCTGATTATTGATCAAAATAGTCAAAGTAATTAATTACGTTTGAATATCTATATAATTGGAGTAAGTATTACTTGATGAAGTAGATCGGCACCATTAACGAAATTGCTTATAAATTTTTTATAATAATTTCGTAACTTTAGTTCGGCAGCTGGGGATAATGTACACACATTTTATATGCTAACGAATTGGTAATTCTTTCGATTAATATGAAAAACTTTTCTGATCTTTGTTAAAGATTTTAACATAATAATGTTATTAGTATACGAAAAGAGTGGTAATTAATTAGATAGGGTATTTACCTCGAAATCATTAAATTTAATACATTTTTTTATTTTAATTATAATTAGTTAAAATTGGAATTATTCTTTACAATTATTCCTTCACTTTTATTTTATCTTTTCGAATAAGTGTATTATTTTCAAAGTTAGCAAATTTTTATAATTCGCAGTAAATCAAAATAAAAGTAGACTAATACTTGCTGGTTTATAACTTAACAGTAAAATTTGAGACGAATTTAACTTTAATTATAATTATTTTAAATTGGAATTATTCTAGTTTTGGAATGATTATGTTATTTCTATTTCACTTTATTTGAATAAAAGTTGTATTTTTGTTTACAATTTTTAGTCAATCAAAATAAAAGCAGATTAGTATATTGCTGTATACTGATTTCGTTAACATATTAATAATAAAGCTTGAGGTAAATCGAAAGTATTCATTAAACGCAGATAATAACAAACCAATATAAACATATAAATTTTATTTAAACGATAAATATAAATAAAGGATAAAGATAAATACATATCACTATATTATAATAAATTATAAAGAAATTATATTAAAATGCAATAAGTAATTCCAGATCTTTTGAAAAAATTCAGAATAATTATGATTCTTCTAATTAATGTGAAAAAGTTGGATTTTACAACAGGAGTTTTATTTTTGAAACTTTTCTTTATGAAAATGAATGGAATTAATAATATGGAAATATTGATGTGCATAATAATCCGAAAAAAAGACCACGGAAATTTATTTCAATTCTCAGTATTTTTACTGTATTTAAATATATTTAATTAGTTCTTCTTAGTACTTTTTAATAAAAAGTGAGTCGTATAAAAGATTTAACGAGTACAAAGAAAAATGATATTTATATTCGTCCAAAGCACAAAAAGATTGCAGCTCCAGAAATAATCTTAAATTTATCTCTAGCATGAAAATTCTTCTAAAGTTGACATTTAATATATTCATCAAAAGACCTCCTGCTGTTATGTTTATCTTCAATTTTCAAATGTCAATATTAACAAAATTATTACGAGAAAATTACTGAAACATAATTTATATGGTTTATAAATTATGGTTACAAAAAATCTACTGTACATGTCATGTACGCGTCATATATTAAAGGCAATGCATGACGTGTTAATATTTATAAATATTTCTTTTAAATAACTTATACGTTTTACTGTTATTAAATATTAATAAATGCTCATGTATTTGAGAAACTTGAAATATATTATTATATGTGCGATGAATTTGCAATCTATCATTGCTTCTTTGACGAATCTCTAACATATCATATTAGTGTAAATACTGTGTCTTCTCCATTCGAAAATTTTATTAAGCGTAAGCACTTTTTTGAATATACATTTAAAATAAAATTTTATTTACTTCTTAATACTTCATACAATAGCGTGTTGTCAAATTTGTGAATGTATATTTATTGTTTAGATTTTCCGAAAATTAGATGTTCTTAATAAAACAGCTATATTTAAATGAGGAATAAGATGTTAGTTATTTTTTAACAAGTAACATGGAATGACTGGCCGTAAGATAATATTGAATATAAAGAAGAGCAAGTTTTATATAAATATTTATTCAAATGTCCTTTTTATTATATTTTCTTATTTCATAATTAGGAACAAAACAAATCATGATTTTCAATGCTCATAAGTTACCGATTCACACATGTTGCACATATATTTATAACATCATTTAAAGGACACTCGACTGTATTAAAATAAATACTTTCAAACAATAGCTTGAGAATGTGATTGCACACGAAAAAATATTACTTTATATTTTTAATTTATTTTTTCATATTCGATTGTAGCGCCAGAAAATTCTGTGTAAAAAGTGATACTAAAAGTGATACTATTAAATATGAAACATGTATTGATTTAATTACTTTTACCATTTAATAATTAAGAAAACGTCTGATTTGGAGGCTTTTAACTGTTTTTGGCGGTTTGGCTAGCTATAGTAGGGTGGCTAGCAAAAGTAAAGGAGAGGGAGAACGTTTCGTCCGGGATCTGCTAGTGGACTCATCAGTAAAGCGTTCTAGCAGGCCCTTACCTTAGACGCGGGGATGTAAGGGAGGGATGGGCAGGAACTATATTGTATATGAATGGGAAGGCTCTTTGAGTACTAGCGAGAAAGTCTAGGTCTCGATCCTATGCGCCGTCTAGTGGCGATGAGCGTGGGAGTGAAACCGCCACACTGTTATTACAAACATTGTTGTAGTCTTTTTCTTTTCGTTCAGCATTTTGAAGAATTTTTATGACTTTATAACATATGAAAATTGATTAAGAATTTATTACAAAATTTGAGGTTATATTGATATTATCGCGAGGTTAAGAATAAACAAAAAAAAATGTCTGTACTGTCATTATTATCATTAATATTTGAAATTCAAAATATGATTACTTTGATGTAATATATGTTAGTAATATAATAAATTCATTCAGTTGATAATTCGACCTCACGTGAAATTGCATCTGTGCTGATGGAATTTAATAGCTAATCAGTATAATGTTATTACGTACTAATGCTACTTTAATTTTAATATTTAACACTAGATTTACGGACGTTTGATGGTCACTTTTATTTAAATTTACCTACAGTAGAAAAATAAATAAATTCCAGATGATATGTGAACTGCCTAAAACATTGATTCTTTTGCTGAAAGTTGATGAAAGTTGACATTTTTACAAAAATTTCTTAACAAACTCTGTCATCTAAAATAGACCTATTATCCGTCATTTTGACGGGTTCCGTAAATCTAGTGTTAAACAAATTTAATAAGAAAGAACATTAATTTGAATTCTTTCTTATTTGATATATCTGAAACCATGCTATTTAAAAAAATCAGTATAACATTAATTAATTATGATTTTAAAAAAATACTCTCTTGCTTGAGTTTAATGACGTTCAATTTTGAATGTGTATTATATAATATTATTTCCAACGATATGTCTATTGTATGATAATATTTTTGTGTGCTATAAGCATTGAATTATAAAAGTTTATAGTTATATCTATACATATAAAGCTGATACATGTCGCTATTACTAGATCAGTAGATTAGTATTACTACTGGATCAGTTTAAACGTTTAAAATAAGTAAAAGTGTTATTATCAAGAAAATTCCCACTCAATAGTTAACTACCAGGATTCGTTCGAGGATTAGAATATTTACCTTAATTATTTCGTGTTCTCGTTGCCAATTGCTCCCCGAAATTTCCATTCAACGTGACATGGTAACGCTATCCGTCAAAATGTTGCGTCAAACGTGTTGGGATCGTTGCAATTATGCCTCCAATTAATGCTGAAAGACAACTCGCCACCGTGTCAGTCATCCATAATGACGCTGTCGACAGGCTTATAATCGTTATAAAGCACTTATGGTCCGCGATCAGGCCGACACGTAGAAACGCCAGTACGCGGACACGTGGCATAATGACACGCGGACATGAGGAAAAAATGTAAGAGAACACATTAATTTCAATGTGCACCCTGTTTAACGATATACGTGTACAGTATAGAGAATTTGACTGTCAATAGTTGTTTTGTGGACAACATCGGCTGGATGTCCGTACTGTACGACATCGGACGAGGCCACAACTCGTTTATTTAATCGATGCATTATGCAAATTGACATAACGGCTCTTCGAATACAGTAATCGACCACCATCTCTCGACTGATTCACAATGGGACAATGTGTACGTTGAATAATTGGCAGTAGCATGCTGCGGCTTCGAAATCAAATCTACTGAAGTAGCTCTTCATAGCTTAGAACTCGTTACGATGAACACTAGCAGGATTCAGTGCAGTGAATCAGAGTATTAGAGGTATTATTCAATTATGATGCATGCGCTGTTTGTTTCTTGAGTACAGAATTATGTAATTGTAAGGAAGATTCAGATCTTTTCAATTAATTCTCTTCCTCGATTCTTGAAAATTTTAATGCTAATTTGCTGATGTATGTATACATAAATTGTAGTTGAAAATAAGAGAGAAAAGTAAATAAACAAACTTTAGAACAGAAATCGATATGTACATTAATTGCTTATTTCGATGAAAATCAATAAAAATTTCAAGAAAGGTATCTTAATGAATTTTGTAATTTAAAGGGGAAAACACGTGAGTGGGTTAAATTATTCAATTTAATTTATTTATTTAATTATACGAGTAGATAATCCTTTAATATGTAAAAAAAGGCAATTAATTAAAGTATCTAACATTTGGTTCTTTCTGAAAAGAAAGTTTACCAACCCCTAATTTAGGTAAATAATGTTACTCTTCCTGCTTAATTTTGAAAATATGAATTTTCTGAAACATGACAGTAATAATAAATAATGCAATTGCTGAAATAAAAGTCGATTTTGTTTATTTATAGCAAATGTATAAGTCTTATATTGAAAAATCTTATAATAAGGAATAGATTATTGCATTAAAGATATATATAATTTTATGTAAATTAGTTCACTGATCCCTGAGATACTTCTAGTACCGATTTAGAAAACTGCATTTTGAGAAAAATGCAAAGTTTACATAGTCCTAGAAGATGCAGGATCTTAATTTTCAACATAACGATATCGATCCCGCCATGTTATCGATCCTTTTTGCATTTCAAAATAAAAATCTAATGGAAATCTTCAAAATACTATTATCGAAGAAAGGTATACCAGAAGGGTCGACCGAAAAATCGAGTTTTCTACTAGATATATAGTAAGGAGTGTATAACTCCTTAATAAACGTTTAAAACGTAAATCTAAGGAATGAAATACATTAATAAGAAATTACTGCCAGCGGGAAAGATAACTTTAATAATAATTATATAATTATATTATCAATAAAAGGAATATTATTTAACAATTGTTTATTGCTTACTCCAGATCATAACTAATTCTTATCAGCACTACTAATGATTAGTAGCTATCTGTCAAGTAGACAAATTATAAAAAATCACTGAATTTATATATTTTGGTAAGGAAAAGAAATTACGAAAATTTTGAATTAAAGATTAAAACAAAAAGTAGCGGAGTTCTATTTCTTATGAATAATATTATATGTACATGTTAATAATTAATGAGTAACATCTGAAGTTAATGAGTAATATACTTCTTGAAGCAAGTTTTTGTAAATTAAACATGAACAAAACTAAGCAAAAATATTCTCATTATAGGTAACGGTTATTTGTAACTAAACATTTCTGTTATCGATAATTTGTAATCAAGGCAATTTCTGTTATCCATAATATATTCATAACATATATTAGTAACCAAAACATTTTAATCGCCTATAGCATTCATATATGTATAGTTATAAATAAAGTTTTTCAGTCGTTTTATTTTTTTATAAATCCTTATTTTATAAATCCAACTAAAGGGGTAGATTTAATGTGTTGATTTTTATCAAAGTAGAGAATCAATGTATATATTAATTGTATATTTTATAGTGCATATTAAGTGCACATTATATACCAACAGATTTAATGTTAAAGGAGTACGACGATTGGTAGATCTTGATTATCGACAAGTATAAGTAGTTTATGGAACTAATTTAAGTATTAACCATGCAGTTCATCAATATGAATAGAGAATTCAAAATACATATCATGAATTTGAATAGAGAAAAGAGATAGCTAAGGGTTTAAGCGAAACAGTTAGTCAAAAAAGATAATAGCTTTAAGGCGTTAATAACATTATTTATGATTTAAAAAAACAAATATAATATTCTTCAAAATATTCGTAAAAAAAGTTGTTTGCGGCAACAAAATATTTTAAATAAATTACAAGAAAAATATATTATTAGAATTATATTAAAAAGATAATTTTAACAACTTTTATATCTTTTTTTTTATTAATGGATATTATAAATTAAATGTGAATATTAAAAATTGTTGGAACACATCATCAATCTTTATTTTTCATAATATTATGGATGTACTAATACGTAGCATCATAAATTTTTACGATTAATATGCGCATAAGAATTAATATTTAGTCGAATACTGATTAATAACAACAATTTTATTAATTGTTATATTCATCAATTTATAATATTCACAAATTTTTTAATTAACTAAATAAGTGCTGAAATTGTTATTTTCATTGCCGGAAGTAAATTCCTTCATAAATATTTTAAAGAATTTTTAAATTCAATTTTCACAAAAAGCAGATATGAAAAATTTTTACATTCAGAATCATCTCCCAATCATTGTACTACATAAGTATTTATTAGTACATTTATAACTATTTATAAGCATTAATAAATATAACGATATTAGTAATAATGGTGTTTAGTTGTACATGATGTAGAGGAAAAAAAAATGCTACTCAACGGATGCCAGGGCCTCGCGGAAATATTTCGGGTAGAAATAGGTACCATATCTGCGTAGAAACGATTTTCCTTCAGGAGAAGGGGGTGTCAGAGTGTCCTGTCCGCGGAGAAACGAAGCGCGGTATGTTTAGGAGTAACGTGTCCGCAAAGGAACGATTTCTCCGGCTAACCAATATCGCTTTTTAAATTGTTCCCTTGAAGAAACAGGCTTGCCTGTCTTTTTTGTGTTTTTTTTTCGGTAGTATTTATACCAATTTCAGAAGCTATGTCCGTCTAATTGCAGGGCGCATATGACCGAACGTGGGGGTTTTATTACTCTAACTACCTGACACGCAGCGAACGTCGCTAACACGTTTTCCTTACAAACTAACAGCATTCTTTCGCTATCTACATTATTTACATGTACACATGGGGTGGTATGAAACACGTAATATAAATATGCGTTACTTATTCAAAAGAAAAAGTTAGAACACATACTCCTATCTATTATATCATTTGAGACTATTTACGATAGCACATAACTAAGAAAATTATTAAGTTTTTAGTAATGAAAATTTTCATCACATTATGAAAAAAATGTGGATATAAATTAATAATAAATACAAAAAAACATGAATGTGAATTACCAATTGATAGAGTTACACGTATTAATGGTAAATAAGAATATTAATTTTTATAAGAGTTTATAAAATGAAAAGATGTTACTGAATAAAACATAACGGTAATGTAAAAAAATACGTAAATATACGTGGCAACGTGCTTCGCCGGTAGCCGTACAACACACACAGAAATAAATAAAAGAATACATATTGCAATATTACTACCAACTTATTATAGCCTAGAGAGATTCCAGTAGCAACACCAATAAATCAGAAAATGTAAAGATAAATTAAAATATTACTGAAACAATCAGAATACATTAAGTATATAAGCTTTTAGCACATATTTCTGTTGTAAAAGTTACAATACTTGTCTAGTACTTCTCTACCAATCTATTAATTCTTCTCATTTATTCATTTACTAATGCGGTTTATAAATTCAGTTAGCAAGTTTTTATACAAAAGCAATCATCAAGACGTGTTAGTGACTTCAAAAGACCTGAAAATTCAAATCGGACTTTTACATAAGATTGTCTTAGACCAAACTTGCGAAAATACTAAAAATGATAAGTTTTGTATTTTTGCTTACTATGAATTCAACTAATGTTTGGTATGAACATTGACATCTTTCTGTATTGTATATAAACTTTGTCATATCCTTGTTTGACAAATAGTGATGTTATAGTAGTTTCTACAAGTTCCTGTTTTAGTTTGATATTAATCATCGAATGGCTGACTAACATACAGCATCGCAAGCGACCAATACAGAATCGATTTTGACCTATTTCAACTTCTATTGCATCAACAGTCAAGTCAGTTTCTAAACTGACATATTAATTACATATGCAGTATCTGATCTAACTCTGTCATCCTTGATTCGATACTTGTAAAAATATAAAAAAATGTTTCTGAAGAACCTATTATACAGGGTGGCTCACCACATTTTGCCATATAGATTTGGGTCATTATTATTACTCATAGCAAACAATGTTTCAAATTAAGTTTCAAATGAGACAATGTTTCATTATGAAGTGATAATTCACCGTATCGTCGTATTCACCGTATAAGAGACGTAACATAGACTAAATTTCACTGTTACTGCGTAACAAAAAAGAACAAAAACTCACAATTCGAAAAACATTTGCTGTTTAGTTAGAGCAATTCATAATGTTGACTAGAAAGTAACGATTTCCTAACAAGTTAGAATTAAAATATCTCCTAAACTAATGATTTTTTCACATAAATAGATTAATACTTTTTTGTAAAGAATATGAAGGAGTGTCAGCTGATGCAATAAAAAATATATGATTCCATTTAAAAAAACATTAATGACCTTCATATGTCCTTTACACGTCCACTTACAAAAAAAAAAAATATATACCACCAGCACATGCCCCTCTCAAAACCATTCAACTTCATCTGAAACATTGTTTGCTATGAGTAATAATAATGACTCCAATCTAGATGACAGAATGTGGTAAGCCACCCTGTATTTAATGAGAACATTAATTTGTATAGATGAATGTCATAGCATTTGAAATTTCACATTGATATTTGTATTCTTAAATAAATCAAAGCTTCTTAAGGGAAAAATACCAAACCTGAAAAAAATTATAAAAATTTAGTAATGTTTAGGAAGAAATCATTAAGCCGTTAATGCAAATGAATTTTCCAAATTCAAGATGACGGATTCAATAAAGCTAATAATATTTTAGAAAATGATGATAAAATCAGTATAAACGACGATGACAATCAGATTAGTATGTACAAACTTGTATGAAAATTCATTCGAAAATATTGTTTCAATCAAAATTATCAGAAATTTTATAAAATTTTCAGCTTTGAATCGCCATATTGGACGTCGCCATCTTAAATTTAGAAAAAGTTACATACAAATTTTTAAGTTTAAGGTCTATAGACATAAGAAAATCGTTCCTCCAAGTTTTGCTAATGCAGTTTTAATGTGATACAGTTGATTGAAAAAAATCTGTCAGAACAAATTTACGTTTCTTTTTTTCGAAAAATTATTTATAACAATTTCGGAATTGATTTTTCGAAAAAAAAAATGAATTGAGATTCGATCAGAACACAAAATTTTACGCAAGTAAAGTTTTGCGTTGCATTCCTTGAATTCTTCGAGCAGTAAAATCTTCGAAAGTCATCCATTTAAACGTTAATGAGTTAAATAAAACAGAATAATATTTACAAAAGTCTAAAAGTTAAAAAAGAATAAATATGTGCTAATCGTATTTTGCAAGTGTTGCTAACGATATATCGGTGTTTGGCACTGTTCGGTCCAAGCGTCGACATCTAGCGGTGCATGAGTATTGGTAGGATAATTAATCGATAAAAGATCGATCGGTGGCACCTCTAGATGAATTCATCGCCGGGAGAGGTAAGACAAGTGATGGTCGGCGACCGGTCGAAACGTGCAAAAGACCACGCTTCTCGGGCATTCGGCAAGAATCGCTGGAGCAGTACGAACGTTATAACGAAAATTGTAATCGTAGACAATAAAGTCGTAAATCAATTCGTTTTCAATAAGACTCCATCTGCCAGAGTCCAGCGTCTGCAAGACTCGCATTTCGGGACGCTACAGGCACTAAACAACTAAATAAATCGATCGTTTTAAATATTTTGTGCAAAATATTGTTCAGGTACAATATTAAAAAAGTCAATAGTGCGCGAAATATTTCAAAATATATGAAATATTTCATTTTTAGATATGAAATATCTCACGAACTGCTGTCGTTTTTAATGTCGTATTGTAATTCGACTGTTTTTTATGTAATATGTTTGGAAAAATTGAACTACGTAAATACACATATGTACATAGCTTGTTAATAAAGAATGAAATTCAAGCATACTTCTGATAAACGAAATTGTGTATTTTTTTATACGAATCAGTTTCAGTAAATTGATTTAACACGAAAAAGGATTACGATGTAATATATAAACAATCAAAATATTGCAAACTGTTTTTATTTCCATAGTATGATCTAATAATGTTTCATGCAGAATAATAAAAAAAAAAACAAGTTACTTAAAAAAGAATAGTAAGTTCTATTTAAAATTTATAAAAGTTCTACTTTAATATGAATTTTAGACGATACTTTTCATCTGCTTAACTAATTTCCATAACATTATTTCAACCCCAGAAAATATGTTGCTGAAAAAAGCTGAAGTCATCAGCTTTTGACGTGTCATTTTATTTTTTTATCATATTTTTGTATCCTTACAAATAACAAGGTAATCGAGTTACCTAAAAATATGTAGGTTATCTCGTATATTTAGTATCTATACAGAAAAAAAAGAAATTAATAAAAATAAAAAGTGTAAGATATACATTTTTATTCACATATTTAAATATATAAAATATGATTTTCACGTGCTACATTTGTTTGTTAGCTTCCATATGTTTTACGTCACGTACTTAATTATATTATCACAAATAAATCTTTATTTATTAAGAGTATATTTTAATCTAGTATAAATTTTTCTACCATTTCAATGTTTTTATTTGTTGTAACTTAAGTTCCATTTTCGAGTTGTAACTCGAAAATGTACAAATGTATTTGTATGTTTGTTTTAACGTTTTCCAAAATTATACATATATCGCATTCTACCAAGACTAATTTGAACGAAGTTATTCGCATCATGATCACTACTTTTCGGTTGTTTATGCATTTATGATAAAGAGTTTTTTATGTGGCAGAATGCAGATTATTAATTTAGAAAATTCTTACTTGAGAGAAATCAGAGCAACCTGTAGAGTTCCCCAAGGTACTCGTCTAAGATTTCTACTTCTTATTTTATTAGTTAATGATTTACCTCAAGTTTTTCATTTTTCCTAACATTTTCTTTTCTTAATACTTGTTACTAATTTTAAAATGTATTATAGCATTAGTAGTCTTCAATGTGGTTATTAAATTCAACATGACCTTAACAGACTTCATGATTGACGTGCATGTAATAAATTATTTCTCAATTTAGTCAAGTATCATGTTTGATTTAGTCGTACAAGTAATAACATTATTTATGATTCCTCAAATAGTGGTTAAATACGGTATATATTAAACACTGTTGAAGGTCTAGGTTTTATTTTACAAGCAATCTATGTTTTACGATACATGACAGAAATATTGTTTCCAATGGCTTTAAATTGCTGAGGTTTTTTAAAAACATTCTTAGAATGCAGCACTACCTACCTAAGATTAGACTAAGATCAGATTAAATTGAAATTAGAATTAGACCTACTTGAGAATACTGAAGTATAATCTGGTTTCCGTACTATTACTCTCATATTAATGAGATTGCGTTTAATACAACTTTTTATAACTTGTTGCTAAGCATAGTGTTAATCCACTGCTCTTTAACTCTTGCAATTACGGTTTAATTCCTAATAATTTAATTAAATATTTAACTCTGTTCGCCTTAATATTCGTACATTCTTGAATCATATATTAGCCGACATTTTTTAACTCTTAATTATTTCGTATTTATGTATTGATATACGATAAATATTGTATTTTATATTATATTTATATTGTATATTGTATTTTATATTACGTCACATTCTATTTCTTCTTTTCGTTGCTTTTTTGATTTAATCTACAATTGTGACATATTTGTCTGAATCGTTTGTGAAACCGTAAAACACGCTTAATTTTCTTCCCCTACAATATATTTCATTTTATATAATGGGAATTATCTTGTGAATAAATAAATAAGTAAATATAGTCTTATTCATTTATTTATAATATAAATATAAATATATTATAAATACTATATTAAAGTCTATATTATAGAGATGCACAGTTTAAAGGTAACATAATGTGTATACGTTACAAACTTTATCATAAATGCGTGAACACTGGCAGTATAATGATCACTTATTTTAATAACAGAGTATGTGTTAGAAAAATATCGAGAAGTTAATAAATAATTTCAAGTTAAATATACTAACTTGTATTAGCGGCACGGACACGTAGACTTTACCTAGCAGAAAATGTGTGATACTCGTTGACCTAACTTCGTGGTCTTTCATGATTTTACAACTTTATAAGCGCGCCATAAGCATTATCGTAATAAACATTTCAGAAAGTTGTTTTAAAATTCTGTCGTTTTATCCAACTACTTTATAATATACGAAAAAGATCTTCCAACTCAAAAATCATAATTTTATTGAAATTTTATGGAATCGTGACCGAAATAAAAGTTCTTCGAATTTATCAGTTTTTCACTTTATTTGTTTTTGCAATTTGATAGTTTTCTAATATTCAAAGTTCTTTTTATACGTTACAGTTATGTATATGCAATAAATGGGAAATTGGGTAAATTTTAAAGGATGATTGCACCCTGTCAGAGTAGATTTTGACCGAAAAAGTCGTGCTCTGCATAATTCGAAGCCCTCTACAAACTCATAAAGTTTCATTAAAAGCAGGGTCCTCGGATTGAGAGATTTATCCTTCAAGTGACATCAGCTAGTAACGTCTAATTCGAAAATTATTGCATCAGTATTAGAGTTCTAAAGTATATTTTTACAATAAAATTAATATTTTTACCAAAGCGATCGGTCTTCAAAATAATCGTTTAACAAGTTTCCTATTTGTAGTTATAAACTTTGTTAAGGTAGTTTTTCTGAAATATGTGTTGATTTGCATCAAAATAAATAATTAATGAATTCATTAATTTATGTTTTATTATTCGCAAATTTATTTCTCAACTTCACTTTCAATTTCAAAGTGAATGTGCATTATCATCAGTACTCAATTTCATATTCGCTTCTCCAAATTATTTAAAATTCTTACCTTAATATTATTTCATTTTACTTGTTACCTGTCAATAATTTGTAATATTTGAGAGTTTGTGATCTTTATATTTGGAAATTCGAATTCAAAAATTTAAGCGTGAAACCGTTTTGAATACTTCATGTAGAGAAGTTCCAAATTTTGGAAAAGTTATAGTTCATCCTTCATTCTTTCTTTGTTTATAACTATTTAATAAATAATAATCGACAGTTAAGTTGTAAGAAGATCAAGGTCATTCGTTATGTTTACTGAATTTTCAAAATGAGTTCACTAATTGAGTGCAAAATAAAATTTGTTAGTAATAAACGCACAGCGCTATTCTCACAAACAAATAAAAAACGATAAAATCAAAATTCATCGAATTTTTAATCAACTTATTCATAAATAGTATTATGTTCTAAAACAAACCAATCAGATAGAACATTCATTTCGTTTTTTACTTTGATTTTCATTTCAGATCCCGAAATATTTATCATGAATTAATACGCCAGCACATATTTTTATATTCAAAGTTTTATATTCAAACGGAGTTATTTATGTACACTATTTGCAAATAAGCAGAGTCATTTTGGTCACTGAACACAGAATATGAAGCACAAATACCGCATTTTCAATTTTATATAACAAAGTTGCTAATATCAAACGACAAAGTAAGGTGCCATTGCATGCGTAACCCTCGTTTGGTACTAAAAGGTTAAATCTAATTATAATTTACATAGTCAAGGACAGCCGAATACAAATTAAACGGAACATTTTGTCATTCTTTATTTGTTATAATATTGTAGTAGGATATTATTAGTTGTAACTGACACATCCGACAAATAAATCGCATGGTAAAGTGTTAACCTTTTCACGGTGTGGTAAAATTACGAATTCTGGTTAGTGTAAGGAAATAGATGAAGATCTTAAATAAAGAAATGTCAAGGTTCATTCTTCAATTAGAATAATGTTAGAAAACAGAGAAAGCAAAGAATCTTTCTGCTTTAAGATTCCATTGATGGGGATTTCTGCAGTCCTCTTCTTGTGTACAAAATGAAAGGACACGTAGCGGTCGTTTATCGTAGTGGCACAAAAATTATGGTGCGGCGAGTAACACGACAGGGTGGCCAAGGAATTGCCCTACCTTCACGTGTATGCAACAACTTATGGCTAAAGTAGGTGGTACTCCTGTTTACCTTCCGCCTTTACAAGCAAAATCATAATAAATTCACGATACTACGGTCCCGCAAGGCACCGTAAATAACAACTAATCATATGAAAATCGATGATAAACCGTTTCGATCGTACCGCGTTGTCAACGACCGAGATCAATATATTTCACGATGTATCTTGCGGTATTTTTTATTTCTAAAATCCTTGGTATTGAATAATTTTCCACACGCGAACCCAGCATGCACGGATCGCTGGAATATTTCGTTCTAATGATATGGTAACGCTGCGGTTTTTGAGCGACGTATGTCATTTAGTTCAACCCGTTTGATGAAAGTATTAACTTCATTGTGGTTCAGAAACTGGTATTTTAGAAATTACTCCAAGAGATTGCGTTGAATACTTTTGCAAAATTGCGCACGCCTGTCGGGTTATAAGAACTTTCCGTCAGATAATGCTTTGAACTGGTCAGTGATTAGTAGCTTCAGATATTTATGCTCGTAAAACATGCAAAGAACGCATCTGGTCCTCAAATATGTTTTTTGGAAGTGTATGACATTAGAGTGTACTATTATAAGTCTATCTTTTTGAAAAATTTACGTTTTCAATGTTGGCTGTGTCAAATATTGTAGCTACTCTTTTTAACAGGAAGAATTATTTCGTTCTAAACCAAGAGTATAATTATAGAGGAAACGTTGAACAAAGTAATTAAAAGAATACATAACCATATCTTTATACTAATCCAAATAAAGAGAGGATACATTACTGAAGTTATTTATTTTAATATTTTACTGTCATTAGTATAATATTATCATATTAGTGTTATTGTGATTAGTTAGTGTAAATACGTTAGTGCTATAGATGTGCACCAGTAAAATATTTCGTTTATTATTATCTTTCACTTTAAATAAATGTTAATTTTATATGTTCATTTTATGACGGTTGAGCTAGCTAATGGAAGGGCTAGGAAAAATGTAGGAGAGGAAGAGAGCGTTTCGTTCGGGACCTGCTAGAGGACTCGTTAGAAAGGCATCCTATGAGGCCCTTGCCTTACAAGAGAGGATGTATCGAAGGGATGGACAGGAACTATTTGTATGCATAGGAAGTACTAGTGAGAAAGTCAAGTCTCGGTCTTATGCGTCGTCTAGTGGCAACAAGCATAGGAGTGAAACCATCACACTACGATACGTATTCTTTTCCTGCATCTTTTCACGTGAAGTTATTAACATTTATAAGTTGTTAGTTAAAACTCCAAATCTCTCGAAAAATGTAGTAGTGTTATACTTATGTTTTCTGGAGTAGTAAATTCACATTTTGCGCTGAAGTTTTTGCATCTTTCATTTGTTCTTCTCGAAGTTTGAGAAACGTGACTTAATGTATTCCAGCTGTGAAATCCCGATAAGACATCTCCAAAGGAAGTGTAACAACAAATGAAGAAAAATAATTCGTGAATTCTTTTTTAAGATTTGCTGATTTAAATCTTCAGAAACTTAGATAGTTAGACATTTGACAATTTTCATGTTACAGAAATGAAAAAATTTGTGAACTTTTTACTTTAGGAATTCAAAACGTGTGTAATTTCAAAATTTTGGGCAGTTCGAAGTGACAAAATTTGAAATTTTAGGTACTTTGTAGTTTTAAAATTTGAAGATTTTGAAATTTAAAAACTTGACAAGGTGAAATTTATAAATTAAGAAATATGGGAAATAAAGGATTAAAAAATTTGATAATTATAAAATTTAGGTAATAGTAGATACGGGAATTTTTAAATTTCACAATTCGAAAATTTAGAAATCTATGAACTGAGAGATTTAAAAATATAAGGATTTGAGAAATGTAAATATGAAAAGCATAAAAATTTAAGAATCTAGAGATTTGGAGATTTAGATATTTAAAAATATGAAAATTTGGAAATGCAGAAGTTCAAATAAAATTGTTTGAAAAATTAAAAATGTCTTTACTGCTCTTATACTGACAATGAGAACATGTTAATCTATCGAAAGCGAGCATAAAAAATTACGCATTTCATTTAAAAAAAAAAACAAAAGTAATCGCCATATTTTCTCTATGCCTCCACTTATAAGAATATCATTTACATCGCATTATGCAGTTTTTTACAGTCCATAACTTTTACAAGTAACATTTTTTTGTATTGTTCGAACAGAACCCGTGAGACACACTATATATTATATCTATGTATGTATATAGTGTAGTTACTTTATATGTATATTATATGAATGTATAGAATAGAAATTAAACTTTGATGTTCCAAAGAATGGACTCATATCAAATCAAATACGCAGTCCCGTTGAAAAATGCAAATACGTGTATATTCAATTGGGAAATGCAAATACATTTTTTAATATGGAACTACATATTAGTTTTTAGATATATTGATTTTTTAGAACATTCAATATAAAATATAAACTTAACAGTACGCAAAATAAAATGATACACTTTTTAATTTTAAATGTTGATGATGAACTGCAGGTTTTCTTAATAATGTTTATAAATATCTGTTTATTTAGTGTGCAAGCTTTGCCCTATATACAACTTATATAAGTCTATAAAAAGCATTTTTTATATTTCCAATATCGATTTATATAAAAAAATATTATTTAGCAAATTAATTCTTTTAAAAAGTCTTTCTGTTTTAAAGAATGTACGAATACTTTTTATACTGGTTGTATAACAGAGTTTACGATATCTTTTGAGTTTATGAAGTTTAGGTTAAACACTGATACCCATATTAATGTATCGTGTTATGTGAATAATGAGCAACAACGGGTATATTGTGAATTAACTCTTGGTATATTGCTGTGTATAAAACTGTTATAATTTTTATAAGAGACAGAAGTTCCCCAACGCAGCGATTGAACATTTTGCAAATTCGCGAATTGTTATGGAAATAGATAATAAATAAATATTGGATATTATACAATTGGAAATTGATATATTTTTAGAGTGTGAAAATTGGGAAATTTGAGATTTTGGAAGTTTAGAAATACAGCAATTTGTGAGTTTAGAAATTTGGGTGAATTAAGAACTCAAGAATTTGATAATTAGAGGATTAGGACATTTAAGAATTTAAAGGCTTGGTAATTTGTGAATTAAAAAACTTCCAAATATGTGAATTCGAGAATTTGGAATTTTCTGAATATCCACTTTTTGTTCAATTTCCGAATTTCGAAATTTTCGCATTTTGGTGTAACTGAATTTCTGAATTTCTGAATTTCTGAATTTCCAAATTTCTGAATTTCTGAATTTGGAAATATCAAGATTTGTAGATACAGAAGTTGGGAAGTTTGTGGTTTAAATATTTTCGTATCTTTCATATTTGAAAACTTATAAATCTGCAAGCTACCAGATTTCGAAATATACGAATTTCCAATTTGCGAAATTTGTAAATTTGAAGCGTTTATTAATTTTTTTTATATGGTTTACTATATAAAAAGTGCTCGCGTGTTTGCGAGACTATCTGTCACTTTTAACATCCAATTTCAAATTTTGGAACGCGTAAAAGTTTAAAAATAGCCCAGTAATTCAATAGTTACGAAATTCCATTTACGAAAATATCAATTGCTAGTCACCATCGCTGAAAGAATTAGGGCGTAGAAAATTGAAAATTCCTTCAATTCATAAATGAAAATGTATTATATAAAATGTAGCGTCCATTCACAAGGAATTTTAATTATTGTGAAAATAGTAACAGTTTGAAACGAGGAAAGTAAATTTTGTCAAAGTTAATCAGCTTTTAAATTATTTTTAGTAGGGCATGTATCTGAACAAAAATAACAAAATAATTAAAAGTTTTTCATTTAACATTGCATTTATGCTGAAATAGTGATGCAACATTTGCAATAATAGAACCAAATACTTTTCTCAATCATCATCAATATAAACCATTAAACCTATTATAAACGAAGGTGCAATTGTATTTATTGCAATTTTAAACTTTCAAATATCCATTTTTGCTATTAAATATATCCACATATCTTATAAAAGAGTAGTAAATCTGTCGATAGTAATTTTCTATTTATTTTGTTTATTTTGAAGTTCAGTGAAAATGGTTTTGAGAAATTTCTTTTTCTTTCGTAACATTTACGCATCATTGTCCACAATTTTAGAAACTTAAACTTTTCTTGGAGAAATTAAAGATGTCACATAATTACAAATATAAAGCTTTTGACTGAAGGTGTATCTAACTTCGAAGTACATATATCAAAAATGTAAAAATTTATTTCTCCATTTTTAATGAGCTATATCTGTTCGGTCCAAGCGTCGACCTCTAGCGGAACATAAAAATTTGTAGGGTAATTAATCGACATAAATTATCGACATGTATTATAATTATCGACAAAAAATCGGTCGGTAACACCTCAGGATGAATCCAGGGCACGTCGTGGCGCGCGATCGCCGGGAGAGGTAAAACGAACGACAATCTGCGACATGTCAAAGCTTGCAAAGAAAGACCACGTTTTCTCATTCATTCGGCAGGAATCGCTCGACCAGTGCGAACGTACGTTATATCGCAAACTGTAACCATCGACAAATAAGTTCACAAATCAATACAATTTTCAATAAGACTCCTCCTGTCAGAGTCAAGCGTTCTCTAAAGATCCGCATTTCGGGACGCTACAATGTCACTACACCCTTCTTTTGGCAAATGTTTATCACCTTGTTAATCAATCGATATACAAGGTGTCGAAATCTTTTACCGTCAAACTTTCTTAATGTAATGTAGTAATATAATGCAATGCAAAAAAAGAATGTTATATTAATATAGAGTTTCAAATACTTTATGATAAAGTTGTAACGAAAAAAGGGTCGTTCCAGTTTTGTCCGTACAATTTTATTAGCATATTCCATAAATAAAAAAATGTGTGAGTATTGGCTTTTGAATTCATTATAAAAATACGTAAGCCAACAATTATTTGTTGACTATCGTCTCGTATATTCCTCATAATCCTTCAATAAAAACTTAGGAGCCTATGTTGTATTACATTTTTGATTACTTTTATTTATGGAACGATAAAGTCTGGTTTTAATATAAAAGTCAGCTTAGCTTGTAAAGTCTCACATATGAAACTGGGACACACTGCGTGTAACATCGAAAAACAAAGCAGCCCGAAGTCATTATATGTATACTTTTGTTATAACTTTTTAATAAAGCGTTTTAAAACCTATGTTAATGTAACATCTTTCTTTTATTTTTTCACGTGGAATATGTAAATGAAGCATAGTGTTAAAAAACTGGGGCACCTTGCATGTGATAATAGAAAAATAATTTCAGATGAATGTAAATAGAAGGTTCAAGAGTTTGAAAATACAATTAAACTTTTTAACTAGAAAGTTTTGCAGCTGTTGCTTGTTAAGAAAGAAAACACCTTCAGTTTCGTTATAAATAAATAAAAGTTAACGAAGAGAAAAGAGGATATCTGCTTCGTACAAATAGAACGGTAGAAATTATTTTAAGAACCTGTCACGTATCAATCAACATTTTATTTATAAACTGGCATTACCGTAATGAAGACTGAAAGGACGAAGAATACTGGCACGTCTTGTTAAGAGCGCCGTTATGTTACAACCAGGAAGGGTCTTTTTCCCAATTTCTAATTTTTATATCCACGTTTACTGCCAAGTAAAAAACCTAAATTACGGTCCACTTTAGTCACTTCACTCTCATAATCTTCGGCAATAAGACACACCATAAACCATAGGCAAAATATTCTCACTACCTGCACGCCAACTTGGGTTTTTCCAAAACATGTACCCCGAGGAAAGAGAAGAACAACCCCCGACATTACCAAAAACAGACGATTGGACAAGGATTTTTCCCACCTTAGTTTTAGTTCTTACCTCCGCACACACGCCCACATCCGAAAATTGTTAAAAAGACCAACACGATAGTTTTTAGTCAGAATTTTTGTAACATCTCAGAGCAACACACTAAATAAAATAAATCAGTAGTAGAAACGCAAAGTTAGCATTTGCTACATTATTTAAAATTCCGTACAACAGTACAAACGAATTTAACACGTCTAAAGACAGACCTTGAATGTCCAATGTTTCATTTGTTGTTAATAAATGTACTGAATACTGGAACATAAATTTAAAAATATATTATAAAGACGTTCAATATTATTTATAAATAGTTGTAACGAAACATTTAAACAAAATGAAAATACAACTATGCAGTAATGGTAAACACTTTGTAACAGACGATGTATTTATTGCATTAAAAGTCCGAAAACTCATATAAATAAAGTAACAAATAGTACAACTATTAACGAGTCAGTTGCATTGTACAGTAAACTTTTAATGCATCTCTTTCGAAATAATTTCAATTTCAGCGGTCTTTATATCTTTTAATTGCTTCCGCTTCCGAAGTTTTGCACCGCGTACGAAGGAAGTTTCATAGAACATAAACGCTACACAGTACAGGCGTTTCTTGATTAGGAATAAAGAGGGTGCTGCGAGTACAAACCGTAGCGGAAGTAGCGACGAGCACACACGAGGAAAAGGATAACGTTACCCAAGGGATGATGTTCACACGACGCAACGCTAGCGTAAAAAATGGTTTTCATACTTAATGTATGTTTAATATCAAGATTTTTAATTTTATACTTCGGTTACAACTCACAGCTAATGTTATTGCAACATTTTGCTGCTTTGTCAAATGGTTGAAAATAAGAAGCATGTGTTTTAGAAGTAAAATTTGTATTAAAACAAATTTCCAAATTTAACTAATTTCTAGATTTCATTTATAAGTTTCAAGATCCTAAATTTTCAGAAGTTCAACTTTTCAAATTTTCGAATTCCTAAATCTTCAAGTTGAGAAATTGTTTAATCATCAAATTGTCGGATCTTTATATTAAAATTGTATTCATGGTAACGGAAAACATACAATTATAAATACCTAAGAGACTGTTAGGTATCCCCCATCATGCTATATTTCCATAAATAAGACGTTCTATAAATCGACAATCTCAAATCGTTAGTCTTTTTTGTTAAAATTAAAAAATGGTAATGATATCTCTGTAACAAATTTCTTCTTGTTGCATACATTTGCTGCAAGTGTCCAAATACTCGCAAATGGAAGCGTACATTCTACATATGGAATTTGATATACCATGTTATTTGTAAAAGGATTAACAAATATTGATATGCATATTGATTTTTATATACTGCATTTTCAGATATTTGTAAATATTTTGTTGACTTATATACAGTGTGCAAAATGTTTCAAAGAAATATTGTCGATATTTTAACAAGGTATTAAAAAATGCAAAAGTGTAGGTATCGTTCTAAAAAAGGACGAATGAATCATTTTTACTCCCAACAGCATCTAGTAGTAGTGTTATATTGCATAAGAAACTCTCTTGACTTTCATGACGTAAAACGAAAATTCTGTCACTATCTCTAATTACTTGAAAAAAACACCACTCTGTAATACTTTATATGACTCATGCCGTAATATGAAATATTCTTTTCATTTTCAAAGTGTAAAAAGAAAGAAATGAATAACGTTAAGAAATTTAATGCGAGGTAAAGAATTTCTAAGTTGTTAACTGACATCGAAGAAAACTTACTTAATGTAACGAATACATTTTCTGTTTATGGCTTGCAACGAAAAGTCGAGAGCTGTTAATTTTGAAATTACGTGGTAATACAAGTCGTAACAAAATAAAATATAAAGTTTTATTTAGTTATACAAAATTTGTGCGGTGTTGATAAGGTTTTTACTGTAAATAAATTTTTCGATAAAATTCGCTTACCATTTCATCTAATTTTTAAAACGTTTCTCATTGAATTTTTTGGTAAGGAATAGAAATACTATGGTACTTATTTTTTACAAAGTTTTTATATTATGTCTAACTTCATTTTAAGTTGTCCCTCATTTCACATTAAATTGCATGTATTCTGTCAATGGTTTATGCAATGAGTATATCTGAATAAGATGGTCAAATGAATCCTTGAGTGAAACGAAACTTATAGTATGTCTTTTGGTAGTATATCCAAAAATAACGCCTTATATCAAATTTCAACTCTCTATCGCATCTGGAGTAGTAACAGAGAAAATTCGAAATAAAAATTTGTGCCATATTCTTCATATTTAATGAGATACATAAATTCTGAACAAATTTTGTAACATTAAATATTGTGTAGCACATATTACAGTATTTTTACAACTTTTTGTCCGTCATCAAATATGTAGTAAGAATAACACAAAAACTTGAATTTAGATTTTTCCTGCTACTGCACCCTCAATTAAAATAGGGGGTTGAAACTTGATGTGAGACTTTTCTTCTGGACATAGTATTGGATGATGTATTGCATGTTTCATTTGCCTGAAGACACATGTGACCATTTTATTTGGTTATACCCTTGCAGTATTATACAGTATATAATATGAATGTAGAATACTGATAGTTTTCGTAAAACAATACACAAACAGTCTCTTTTCATGTATAGGGTTACTTACACAGCTGTATCAAATTATAACTCCAGTGCCAATGCTGGAAAATTTCAAAAAAGAAGGATGAATGGATGACAGAATACTATATCCGTGGGTTCAAATATCTTTCAAAGTGCAGTGATGCATGTGTATTCAACACTGCATTGCTTTTTAAAATGAAAATACATCACTTTTTACGCAGTTAGATTCCCTTCACAATTATGCGCAAAAACCTAACCTAACGTAGCGTAAGTCTTAGGTGTAATAGTAACAAAATTGTTATTTGTTGAATTATTTCAAGAAAATATTGTTACTGAAGGAGATACTCAAACGCTTCGAGGCAACCAAATTTGGAATTGTTTCAGCAAGATGGTACACCACCACACAATTCATTAGTGCCCATGCAATATTTGAAAAATAAGTATTGTAAAAAATTCTTTGAGACATATGTCACCCAAATCTAACCCAAATCTAAGTCTCCTTGATTTTTCCTATAGGTTGTTTAAAAGATAAGATTTATTCAAATTTTATGAATTCTGTAGAGGATCAAAGAGATATTAACGATCGTATTCATTCGCATAGCAACTAATAATCTTTTGGTTTATTAATTTACTTAATTAGACACGCACAGCAGTTTCATGGTTATTGCACAATACATTTTGAGATATAATAAATAAAATGTACCGAAATAATTTGGTTTTACGATAGAAGTGTAAAATTGATAGAAATGAATATGTGTTGTATATATTACGATGGCTGTCTCTATTGTTTCCATTAAATACCTAGGATACTATAATCGTATGTGAGTGTATTTATTGTTTTGAAAGTTTCAGGTGCGCTTGTTGAATACATGTATGCCATATATTTTGAAAATCACCGTTGAATTGTTCGAAACGTTTATTTATATCGTTATTTATGATAGACAGAAACGATAAAAGTTACCGTATCAGTTGAGGATTAAATACCAGCAACGTAAAAAGTGGATTACACTGCGTGCGTTTCAACGCGTATTTATTATTCGACCTGCAATTTCTTGATACTTGTTTAATAAAAACTGTAACGAATCTATAATTAATTATTGATGTAACTTGTTAGTTACTAAAAATTGCATAAAAATAATAAAATAATTGTAACTAGAATGTTATTTAAGTAATTAGATTTATGACAGAACTTTAGTTTATGTACAATAAAGAGATCAAGAGGAAAATGATACAAACAAAACATTATGTATTTAAATAAAAAATTTCTTAACCCAAATTGTGATAGAAAGATTTAAATACTTTATACTATTAAAGTAAGTTGGCACAATTATTAAAGAACACATTTTACTAAAACTGTTCATTCATACTTTTATCTCCTAACTTTACTCTAAAAATTGTGAAATGAAATATAAACAAAAATTCATCTTGTGTAAAGAGTTATTTGAAAGTAATTTATTTCAACTAAACACAGAACAATATTAATTTTCTTGTGTTATTTATAAAGTAAAAATAATAAAGTATTTAAAATAATTCATTACCGCAAATAATTATTTATTTTTTATCTAATTATTTGATACTTGCGTTCAACTGACTGTTTGATATCTTATGTCAAATAAAATATACTCAACCCTAACATCAGTGGTTTATCTTAATTTCTAAAATTTTTAATACAACCTTAATATAATTTGTATTACAATTTTTTTCCAAAATTTCATATATGTATGCATAAGATAATAGCGATATGATCTATTTATAACGAAACTAGTACATCATCAGTTTTTAAGAAAATTGATTTCCTACTCTTCTAAATTTGCATACAATTAAAAGCATAGTAAATCAAGTTTCCTTGAGAAGTACACTTGCTTCATTTTCATTTTGAATTTTGAATTATTTCAAAATTCACACCTTTCAATCGAAGTTGTGTCCATGTTACACATGTTCAAAACATGTTGATATAGAAATTTATTATTTCACTCGTTTCAGCATTTAAAAAGTATTACAGACTTCTGTTAATATAAAACTGGATACTGCACATTTTTTTCGAAAATTTGCATTAATCACATAACTGTTACTACTTCGTTGCCATCCAGCTAAAAAGTTCAACCGTCTCTAAACAGAATTGTCATGGGAGATGAGAAGTAAATACAGTATGTACTATAATGTCATCCTTAACAGGCAGTGGATAAACATTGAAGATATGACTCGACTCACTGCAAAACAAGAGTTTCCCCCATGGAAAATTATATGCTTGTCAAGATAGGGGAGAGATTTTCTGTTGAGAATTACTTTCATATAATCAAACCATTATGACAGATCTTTGTCCTAGCAACAACGCTTAATATTAAATTTTTTACATCAATGTATAGTAGGTAGTCAAATTATTATACTCAAGCAGGAAATTCTATATTTTATAACGTTAACCGATGAAATAGGTAGATATTTTGATTGTAATATTCTAATATACAATTTTGAAAATATTGCATTTTAGTAATACTTTTAATAATATGAACAATATTATTTATCTATTTTTAGTTAATTATCATTAAAATATTAAGATCTTAAGGTCCTTTTAGTCATAAGCAAATTTAACAAATAAATATATAAATTCTTGGACTCGTATCTCGAAATATGTGAAGAATTTTTGAATTCTTCTTTTTTCAAAACTAAGTTATATATAGAATAACTCTATTGTTTTCATGATATGTTAAAAAATGTCATGGATTGATTTTATAGAATGTACTGATGGTGCTATCTCTCTACCAATATTAGGAGTAAATAGTACGAACTTTTCCGAGGTTTCCATAACTTACTCGTTGCCTTGGGTGAAGTGGTGTTTGAATAGTATACATCGAAACGTGGTTTGCTTCTTTGCATTGTCACAGTTTCAAGAAAGTAACAGCACATTGCAATTAAATTTTAAAAGTGAGAAAAAAAGTGTTAAAATATATCAAATATGTACTGCAAAAAGCGCGTACACTTAACTGTAATACATGGTAATTATAGTAGTTTTAGTTTAAATTATTTACAGGTCAAATCTTTGGTAGTTAAAATCACATGAAAATAGTAAATGTTTTAATACAACAAATATCAAGCACAGAAAGTAACGATTTTACCTTTCTTATCGATATCGATATCGGCACAATTTTCATATGATCAAACCTGGCAGCTTGATTGTTGCTTTCCAAACAAACTATTCTGGTTTATGTCCGTGGGTTTTAGTGTTCTTATTACTCCTAACTGCAAATAACTAAAATTAGAAGTTTAAGAATTTATGATTTTTAACACATTCTTGCCCGGCTATTTTCATAACTGAATTAAAAAAAATGACTCATGTCAGTCTAGATAAATGTCAATAGTTTTAATGTTAATTATTTTAAGCTTAATATCACTCAGACTTAATAATTATATAAGGTAATAAATATGTAATATTGGGCATATTCGTTACGCGTCAGTAACGTATAAAATTTAAACATTTGTAGTATTTTAAATTTCCAAATTTAAAAGTTCAATAATATAAGCGTGAGGCTTTTTTAAACACTTCATACAAAGTTTCAAATTTTTTGGAAAACAACGGTACATTTATCACCCTTTCTTTGTTAATAACTATTTAATAAACAATTATTGACAAAGTTATAAAAAAGATTATTCAGAAGGGTCTTTTCTAAAATATATAGTACACTCAAGATCATTGAACCCTTATTCGATATATTTACCGAATTTTTAAATTGAGTTCAGTACACATCGAGGCCTATGAGTGCATACACCTAAATAAGTAAATTAATACATAAATTAATACATGTTATGTAAAGAAAAACTAATTTAAAAATATTTAACATAATAAGCGTGTAATATTGGTCTCGCAGATCAAAACGTTTTGCTCATCGAAATTCGAACCAATCAATTTGCTGATAAACAGTGTTATATTTCAGATTAAAATAATCAGCTGGAACGCAGATGATGAACACTGCATGTGTAATGTCTGATCTTCACTTTGATTTTCACTTCAAATATAAAAATATTTACTATTGATTACGGCATCAGTCTATGACTCCGTATGTATCCATCAGAATTCAAAACAGCCCCATGCGCCAAAGCATGAAAGTTTAAAACCTGATAATGGAAATGCTTATACTTTTTGGAAAACTCCACATCCTAAATATATCGACAATAAAAAATAGCGGATACTTTTCTCCTTGGCTTTATAGCTATTGTCTCGCTAGGGGACGCCTACAAATATTCCAGACGTAGATATAGATATATGTATACTCTTCGGAATCCTGAACCTGGCGCGTAGAAGTTTGACCCAGGAGACTATCTGACCTACGGTTCCGATTGGTCAGAATAGAAAAATGTTTCCATTCTCAACTCGACGCACAATTCAGTCAAAGATCAAGGGCAGTCGCAAGCATTTCGAGTGGTCACTTCGAACATTAAAACGTGACATTGAAACTGTTCAAGGGGAGGTAGGTGGTGCGTCTCTTAACACTATTTTTACCAAGAGGTGTCAAAAGACACCTTTCAAATTTGAACTTAAAATTATACTCTAAGTTGAATCATTTCTTCACAATTAATTTTTTGACTTTTCATACAATAGTTGTTAAATTAATTCAGCGATGTCATTTTCTTCCAGGTCATTCTAGATCCAAAGTGTGCATATGGTATACTTGTTTCTACCATGAGATGTCTTTTGATACCTTATGGATTTCATAACAGTGCCTATCTTTAAACTGTTTTACATATAAATATCAACAGCTTTTTGCAGCATCATATCAATTATAATCAGTTTAGAGAATTCCGATTTAAGTTGTAACGGAAAATACGGGAGTTGCGGCATAACTTTGATCACGTTATAGTCACGCCATGTTATAGTTTAGTGTATCTCGCTGTATTTATATTTTATAGATCGATAAATTAAGCTAGAATTTGTAACGTGATTAAATAATATCAAATAAAAACACATCAATGTATCAATAAAAATATTCCTCAAATTATATTTGAAATCCCAACAGTTTTGGCAATTATTTGCATTCAAACGAACTGTTTTGAGAAGACACCTTTTGGTGGAAATAGGCATACACAAAATCGTAGTTGAAATAGTGTTAAACATTAGTCAACTCCTACGCGCCAGATTCAGGTTTGCGAAGAATACTCTTGTCATATTTTCCGTTCAGTTTTAATTGTGTGGCTGTTTTATAATCATTCAGTTTTTCTTTCTCTCTCTCGTCTTTAAATACAATTGTTTACTTAGTTTCCATTCTACATGTGTTCTTTATTTCGCTTAACTTCAATAAAAAATAAAAATTGCTTCTGTTTAATTCCATATTACTTCATAAATATTATAAAATTATATTTACAAACGTTGTATTATTTAAATACTTGATTTGTAAGGCATTAATGAAGCAATTAGCAGTTCATTACGAAATGATTAAGAAAACGAGAGAAAAAAGTGATCGAATAAAAGAGTAACGCGATCAAAATGCATTTCGCAGAATGTTTAAAACATGCGGTACTAGCATTTCTTGATTCGAGGCGAGGAGAAACTGCAATTATGCGCTTACTACGACAGCACCAGAGGAGAAATACAGAAAGGGAAGACATCCCCCTCGGGATATCATTCGCATATACGTCGCACCACAAGTTACGAGGCAAATGGAAAGGGAAACAGGAAAAAAGTAGGTTTCAGTGTCCTCCACGAGACAGCAGAGTAACGATCGGTGACTTCAGATAACCGAAAGCTCCTCGTAGCGTATGTATCCAGGCCCGTAGATTTGTGTGGAGCAGATATACGGGACGAGACATTTGAAATTACCACCCTGATTTACGTTAATATTATTATCTCCGGAGAAAAATGGACCAAATCGAGAACATAGGGTTTTAAGTCAGCTATAAATCGCACTAAGAGTAAAATCCTTTACAACAAACGACGATGTGAAAATTCTGAAATTGCTTTGGATGATGTAATTATCTGAGACTTATAATTATAATGATGTGGAACTTATCATCTTTGTAATTACCTAAGACTTATAAATTCTGTCCTTTTCGAAATCTCTCACGTATAATAGATATTTCTATTAATTTTATCTTTTTTGTGTATTTACGTATTTCTTGTAGTTGTATGGAGTTTTAAGTATTTCTTTAGTCATGTACTGATTTTACAAACATGTAGTTATACACAGTGTTACGTATCACTTGTAGCCACATTTCAGGCACTGTTGAAGTACAGAATTATTTTCTTTGTAACAAGATCATCTTATTCCAGTATATTGATTATCATCAAGTAAATTATATTCATAAATAATTATTTACGTTTAAACTAAAGACTAACTGGATTTAATAAAACTTATTAGAATTCAGATTTGCTTTGTTCTTAAAAAATACTTCATTTATAAAAGAAAGGAAGATTAAAATATAATTTAGCAATATGATTTAGCAGAAGATGTTCTTTTAAACATTTTATTACAAAATCACCATAAATATATTAAAAAAAAAAATGAGAAATAGATGATAATAAACAATGATGAATTATATGAGATATATTATTGATCTAAGATTTTAATCAAAGTAAAATAATTAAATTTCTTAATCTAAGAAATAATCTGTTCTAATCCGTTTTACCCGAAATTACTCTTTCGATAAACATTGCAAATATAGACACAAATATAGTATTCTTCTGTATTTTCATTCATTTTAATTTATTTCAATAATATTCCTAAGATAAAAACGTAAATATTTTACAGTAATTAGTTGGATATTTTTAAACTGCTATGATTACAAGAATATTTTTGTCAATAATTTAAACTTTTATCAATTATTAATTAAATATTTAAATAGACGTTCATAGTTTAAGTAATCGTGGATTAAATTTGTATACCAAGTGATTAATTAATAAACTTGATAGTTGCCCTTTTAAAGCTAAAATATGCCTTTTATTCCGAAAATGTTCTCGATAATTAATCTCTTTATGACAAAATTCAGTTTTTAATTACTTACAGGAAAGTGTGCACTATTTAAAGGACGATGATGGATAAGAAAAATTAATAAAAGGATATGTATAACTCTTTAGCAATTTATAACTTTATAGTAATTTATAATTGTCATATTCACTTTCAAACATAGGTTTCACATGGAATTTGAGAAATTGCATGTTTGGATATTTGGATATTTGGGATTTAAGGATTTTGGGATTTTGACATTTTTGGATTTCAAGAATTTAGAAATTTGGAAATTCAAGAATTCAGCAGTTTGAGAATTGGAGAATTGAGAAATTTGGGGGTTTGGAATTTTGTTAAATAAAGTATTGAGAAATTTTGGAGTTCAGGAATTTAGGAATTCGGATACTTGTGAATTTAGGAATTTCAGAATTCGCGAATTAAGACATTTAGGATTTTCAGAATTTAGAAATTTCGGAATTCGGAAATTCGAATTTGAAGAACTTGAAACCGTGGAAATTTAGAATTTGAAAAATTACAAAATTATATCAAATGAAAATAACAAACTATACGTTTGGAATTATGGAACTTTAACAATTTCTGAATCTGAGGTTCTGGAAGTGTAAAACGTTAGAAATGCAAAAACTTAGCAATGTGAAAATATCAAATTTATAAATTCAACAGTTTACACATAACTGCCGTGGAAACGAGACGTGTGTACGGTATCGCTCGCGAGTGCCAATTATAACGGGTGTTCACAAAGTGCAGTACCGTGCGCTGTTATATCACGCGTGTTAGTGTAAGTGATGTGGTTCGGTACGGTGCACATATGCACCAACCAACCATCATGCAAACAAGCAAAACCAATGAGCCCAAAAGCTCGCAACATATCAACCTCACTGAACCTAATGAATCTAAAGAACCAACAAAATCGTATGCGAACGCCACCAAATCTGAAGGACCAAGCGATAATCCTTACAGCTGTGGACGGCATCTCAATCAAGGAATATGCATGTGCAGTGGGAGGAATAGTAGGCCCAAAAGCAGTAAAGTACATATCTCGAATTGCCAACAGAAGGATTTGTATTTATCTAGATAAAAAGGCAACAGTGCTGAACCTTACCGTAAAACACAAAACCATAACCATTAACAACATTAAGATAGATTTAAGGCCAATGATCACACCGGCCCAACGCATCATACTTTCCAACGTGTTACCAGTTTTACTGAATGAAACAATAGAGGAAATTTTCACCAAAAGTAAAGTAAGACTCAACTCCAGAATCACACCCTTGAAAGCAGGCATGACAGATCCTGAGTACTCCCACATACTAAGTTTTAGAAGACAAGTATATGTTAACCTAGAAGATACCAGTAAAATACCCGAATCATTCACTGTTACATTTGAAGACACCGTATACAGAATATTTACCATATCTGACAGTTTGAACTGTTTCATTTCTAAGCAGGAGGGCCATATAGCTAAACAATGCCCCCACCATACCGATCTTAGTGAAAATGAAATGATTACGGATGATACTAATACACCCATACAGCATACTGCGACAATGAGCACACTTAATCACAACACGAAACCAACAGAAGAAACACAAACCACCACAGAAGAGGAATCAGTAAACACATATCCTACCGTACATACGCTTAATCAACCCATAGAAACACCAACCGGTAAAGAAGAAAAAATGCAAACTGAACCTATCGTAGAAACAATTATTACCCGAATTAAAAGACCACTGTCTGAAACCTCATCCGAAAATCCACCCAATCCGACAATTATGGACAATGAGAATAATTTCAAAACACCAAGAACATATACCGACACCAAAACACAGACTGCAACGAACAATAAAAAAAAAACTATTAAATCTAGCATCCCCAAGCGCAACGACCAAGACCATAAACGAAATGCTCACCCCAGCAAAAGGTGAAATTGAAGACCCGAAAAAGAAATACGTCCTCAACTTTGAACAATTAATAAGTTTTTTGGAAAATGCATTAGGCGCTCCAAATCCAATCGATATTGCCCAAGAGTACACTGGAAACTCACTTGGCGTAATCGTAATGTTAACATCGATACGCCCACTATTAACAGACCGCAGCATAAAAAACAGGATCCGAAGATTAACTAAGAGACTACTTGGACAATCATCCACCGAAATCTCAACAAACTGGACCTCAGACTCCGATACATCTTAGGTAAACCTCTTCCATCAAACAGTACAACTATGAATAATATACTACAATAGAACGTTATTGGTTTCCACGCTCGATTAGAAAGAGTACAACTACTACTTAAGAACTATAAACCCATTGCCCCTTGTGTTCAGGAAATTAACTTTAAAAATGTTAATACCGAATTAATCAAAGACTACCAATGTTTCTCAAAAAATCGCATTATTTCTAACCTCGGTAGTGGTGGAGTCGCTGTTTACGTTAAAAACGAAATAAATTGCAATGAGGTCTATTTACGAATAAATATCGAAGCAGTTGCAGTTCAATTATCTATGCCAGTTAAAATATGCCTATGCAATATATATTTCCCAAAAAGCTACGACTTTCAAACAAGCGAAATCAACGACCTGATTACGCAATTACCAAAACCGTTTGTAATACTCGGAGACTTCAACAGCCATAACACCTTATGGGGCTCCACAAAAAACGATCTTCGAGGACAAAAAATGGGCATGTTATTAGACAACGAGGACCTTACTCTTCTCAATACTAAACACCACACATATTTCAATATTGCAAACGGTACCTTCGGTTGCATCGATTTAACAATCACTAATACCAACTTTGCTCATAATTTAGACTGGACCGTACTAGACGACCTACACGACAGTGACCATTTCCCAATAAACATACAATTAAATAATATTCCCAATGTCCATAATACGTATTCATTTGTTCCGAAATGGAAATTTAAGGTGGTTCCTTGAACATAATAAAATTATTGCGCACAACCAATTTGGATTTCGCATAGGACACTCCACCACATCGCACCTAGTTAGTCTGAAAACCCACATTCGCGAAGCATTCACCAACAATCAACATGTCCTAGCCGTGAGCCTAGATATAGAAAAAGCCTACGATATGGTTTGGAGACGTCGAATCCTAACCAAGCTCCAAGAGATGGGAATTTGCGGCAACATGTTGCATTTTATTAAAAATTTCCTCCACGACAGAAGCATCCAAGTTCGTTTTAAAGGCTCTTTATCAAGTAAAACATCAATCGAAAATGGAGTCCCAGAAGGTTCAGTACTGAATGTCACGTTATTTTTAATAGCCATAAACGACGTCTGTAAAATCACCGAACTTCCCGTCATTATTAGAGTGTTCGCTGATGACATCACCATCCTATGTAAAGGTAAATTTGTAAACACATTACAATATCTTATACAAAAGGCTCTCAACATGCTGCACGACTGGTCCATAATCAATGGGTTTAAATTCTCACCTACCAAGACAGAATGTATTCTTCCTCTAATCATTACCAAACCCATACGCTTACACTGAAACTAGGAACAAACATATTACGATCTGTTGCATGCACTAAAATCCTTGGTGTTCTCTTCGACTCTAGACTAACTTGGAACCAACACATAAGCAAACTAGGCGATAACTGTAAATAGAGAATCAAAACAATTAAATCACTCGCACATAATAATTGGGGAGCAAACAAAACGGTCCTATCTCTAGCGTACAAAGCGATTATACGGTCTAAATTGGATTACGCGTCAATAATATTTAACTCTGTTAAACCAAGTATATTAAAAAAAACTTGATGTCATTCACAATACCGCGATCAGAGTAATAACAGGGGCATTCCACACAAGCCCAATAGGAAGTATAATGATAAAATCTGCTGAAACATCCTTAGAATATAGAAGAAAGCTTTTAAGTTTAAAGTATGCAGTACGAGCGTCAACATCTACCAACCCGATTATCTACGGTGACATCTTCTCGAAAAAAGTACACAAACCCAAACACCAAACGAGTAACATTCCCTTTTATCAAAGAATTAGAAACTATTTTAACGAACTGGAATACAACCTACCAACCACAGAAAAAACCAGATTCCATAAAGCACCCCCATGGACACTGAAGACACCCAATATCGATCTGTCACTTATAGAAAAGAAAAAGACAGAAGTAACTACACAGGAATGGAAAGAGCGATGTGCCAAATATGTGCCAAATATCCTGGATATACCCTGATATACCCATTTCTATATCGATGGCTCCAAGAGCAATCTTGGAACAGGTGCAGCTGTATACACGCAAAGTACAACAATCAAACACGGAATGAACCCTTTCAATAGTATCCGCACAGCCGAAAATTATGCGCTCCTTTCAGCTCTTGAATTCATTGATAAATCTCCTCATTCTACATTCATCATATTCTCCGATTCCTTCTCCACTATCCTAAAGACCCAAAACCTGAGGGAGACCATCCACACAATAATACAAGAACAATACGACAAATTAACTACACATGGGAAGAAAATAACGATAGCATGGGTCCCTTCCCACAAGGACATCCACGGGAATGTCATGGCCGACTTCGAAGCAAAAATTGCAGCAACACTACACCCGGATAATCAACCTCTTTACAAAACCTCTCTGGACATCAATAAACACTTAAAGTCATTATGGAAACAGTCATGGAGTCTAGCATGAAAAAAGTACAAAGCAAGCACACTTCACAAATCAACGAACAGTTTCTACAACCTCAAAACAAATTCCAATTTCAACAGGAGACAACAAACAGCAATAACTAGAATCAGAATTGGTCATAACAAACTGACACATTCGTATATTCTAAACAACAGTCCCCCCATTCTATAAGTATTAATCATATTATACTAAACTGCAGAAAATACCCCGAAGAACGTAGAAAATTTAACATGAAGGACCACCTCTCAGAAACAATCACTTCTACATCATATCAAGACACCCTAATTACATTCTGCAAGACGATCGGAGTCCTTAGCATGATATAAAAGTCTATAGGACCTGCAACCTTCTCCTAAATTAATCAACTAAAGACACTAAGTATCTAAATCAGTCGATAGTCGCTAATGACCTTTGATGTTGATGCGACTCTAAGCTCTAAACAAAAAAAAAATTTATAAATTTGATTCTTTAAAATGAAGGAAATATTCGGAGGTTTATCTCTACATATTTGCTTTTTTCAAAAAACAATGTTTACAGTACACCAAACTGTACATTTGAAAAATATTAACTGATGTTCTTGACATAAAAAACAAGTATAAATCTGAACACTAAAGATTTATAATATACAGCACTCCGCCAAAATAGTAAAACAAGTCGTCAAATTTTAAATGTGTATATGAACTCCAAAGGGAAAATCATAAATGAAGACATTGAGAAAATCTGTGTTTTTACACAAATTTTGTATTAATTTTTACAATTGCAAAGAAGCGTTATAAATAATATCTTATGTTAACTGTCTCCTCATCATTCATAACATCACGGTTTCCAATCATCTATAATACTATTTACAATTGTTGCTGCATTTGACAAATTTTAACTTTGAAAGAATTTGCACATAAACTTTATTTTTTCTTCTATTGATTATGCAATACAAAAATATTCTGCATACTGTTTTAAATTGTTAATAATTTTTAGTACTTTAATTTGGTATTTGTAGTGTTGCACTAGAAACAAGATAAATTTCAAAAAATACTGCCTCACAGATCAAATCAATAACGTATAAAAACAACAAAATATATAGTCTTTCTAATCGGCATCCCGAAATAGTTAATAAAGTTGGGTTAGGTTAAGAAATTTATATCGCGAAATTCAAATTGTAAAGAATCGTATATTTTAACATCAAGATAAGTCACATAAATAATACATTTTTATTCCTTTGCTTTTTTATATTTTACACTGCTATTACTTTGTTATTAAAACATTTTATTTGTTGCCTGCGCGTTTCACATGCATTCATATATTCAAAATCTTAAAAAAATGTTTACATTTAAATTGTTACAATAGGAACAAAATCGCACTTTATACAAATATACATAAACAATGAAAAGTTTTTATAATTGTAATGTAATATTTACAGGTAAATTATTTGTAAGCGACATTTGTTTCTCACGTTTTCAGCGTATATTTTCTATTTATTGTACTGTTAGAAAATAGAAATTAACGAACGGTCGACACAGGCCATCCACTTTTTGTCATTGCACTTCCCCTTTCTCAGGGAACTTCGCTGGGCCTAAGTGCCCTAAACCTAAACAGCCATGCTGACGGGGGTGTCCTCAAGACAGGATCGTGTCAATGAAGACATTCTTGTATTGGCTTTTGCCGTGAAACGTCAGTAAAGAATTGCAGTTTACTTTTTTTAAAATCGCCCAGTAGTTATTTGATACCTTATCAATAACATTTCCTGATTTACCTTACAGTACATAATTTATATAGTGTGCTATTTATACAAATACATCAGATAATATTACAGTGACCTAAAATATTGTATCAATATTTACATATTTGTACAAGTAATGGAGTGTGAAATAATTAAATATGTAACTTATATATGTAATTTTCCTCTCTCAATTAAAACGAGCTATTAATTACAGATTAAATTTTGCAAAAACAAAATATATCCAGCAAAAGAAAATCTCAAATAAAATATATTTACACTTGTATGAATTCTGTATAATTATTTTTGTTGCTTAATGAATTTTAAACCAAAGACTTACATATTGCCAATGAAAAATAATATAATATTATGTGGTGGATTTACATACTTCTTTGTTAGAGTATTATTTGTTTTAAAGAACATAGTTATGTAAGAGCGAGTGTACAATAATATTGTTTCCAGTCAATGGAATATTCCAGAATACAGAGGCGGTTAAACAAAAGAAAATCGGGCAACGACGTCGCCGCCTAGCGACGCGACGTCCAAGGGCCGACAGAGTCGTCGTTCGCCTTTAGCGTCGTATGGTAGCGCGATTTATTTATTAAAGTAATAAATAGCCTTATGGTTTCAAATGTATTAGTTATTTTACTTTCTTTATGCTCGAACCTGATCTAAGTTATTCCTTACTTTATCTAAAATTAATTTTTCTGTATACTGTGTCAAAGCTTAGGAAAATACTTCATTCACAGTGCGCTAAGAAACCTTAATTAGAAAAGATTTATTTTCTATTTATTATCACTTTCCTTTAGTATAAATTATTATTAGAAAAATATAAGATAGAAGTAATGTTTTACAATATAAACGTGAAACTTTCCCGTGACACCTCGATACTTAAATACAGTTACTCGATTTAATATTCGGGCACTATAGTATTTGCGAAATTAAAGCTTCCTGTACTTACTTGCAATGTAATTATCGAATTTTCTGGTCCGTAATGAGTTATAGCGCATATTTTAGTCTATAAATGTGTAAAATGAAATACTTTACTTTATTTTTTATTGTTTTCCACATAATAAATCATAAACGATATTAGACCTGATATTGGTGTTGAAAAAATATTCGGACACTTGATATTACATAAAGTTTTTTCTTATTTAGAGTGTATGAAAGAACAAAATTATAATTTTAATATTAATTTAATATTTTGTGGGATATCCCTTTTGTCTAATGACGTGTTGCAAACGTATTGGCATGTTTGAAATTATTTTATTTAAATAATTTTGAGTAATGTGTTTCCACTCTTCCGTCAGACAAAATGAAATCAAACGAAAAAGCCGTCTAGTATTAACATTAGAGAAACATATATTATAACTAAGGAAATTATTTTATTTAAATAAATAGATAAATAGATAAATAAATAAATAGATTTCGATAATTAGCGAACACGTGCTTGCTCTTAGCTACTCACGAGGACAATAGATCACGGTCAACGGTTACATTCTTTTAGAAAACAAAAATAGGTATCGCCTTTCTAATCGTCACAGGTAACTATTCCTATGACGTCATTGTCGCGGTTTACGTACATAAATTTAAAATCGCGCAAATACTTAACACGTCTTTTGTTTTTAAAGGGGTGGTCTTAACATTACGATCCAATAAGTCCCATAGATTTTGAATTGGACTTAAATCCGGTGATTGTGATGGAGGATGGAGTACTTTCGGACAAGCATATAATAAATATTCCTGAACTATTCTCGATTTGTGTTTCGGATCGTTATCCTGGTAGAACTTAAAACTGTCGCGTATATCCATATTCGTTGCACTTTTTAATAAATTTTACTTTAATATGTCTAAATATTTGTTCTTGTCCATAATACCTTCAATAAAAACCAGCTCTCCTACTCCAGCAGTAGGATTATTTTATATTTTGTTACCAATGTAAAACATTCTTAAAATAAATTCGACAATTCTGAACTCATCTTTTCATTAGAGAATTAAACCGGTTTCTATTTTATTCAGTACCGTTCTAGAAAGAGTAGACGTCAACAGTTTCTGTCTACAATTCAAATAAATAACTCCCAACATATTAAGAAGTGTTATTTTAACAAATTTCTTTATATTTTCAAATTTCTAAACTGGTAATTGAAAAGTTATTCAATTTCTTGATTTTTAAATTTGAAACTTGAAAAGTGCAAACGTTTTTCAACTTGAAAATTTAAATGTTTATGCATTTTTTAATTTGAAAATTTGAAGGTTTATACACTTTTCAATTTGAAAATTAAAAAATTTAAACACATTTCAATTTGAAATGTCTATGTTTCTAAAATTTCCAAATTGCAGTGTCTTTTCTTGTCTGTTCATGTATTTTTATATCTTATCGCTGCATGTGCCGTGTACATTGACGTTTGTGTGCTCTTCAACGAGTACTAACGTGTACTTATTATTATTATTTGTTGACAGGCCTTCCTAGAAAACCTCTAATCAGAATCTCGAAATAACGGTATTAATTCTGATTAGTATTGTTAATTTCCAACAAAATTCGTTCCACGGAATTTAATTTGCAAAGAATGGTGTATTTTAACTAAAAAATATAAGTTACATAAATAACAAATTTTAGTAACAACACATTTTTTTACGTTAATCAAGTAACATGTAATGCATTTTTATAAATGGAACGTATACACACCACACCGGCATAAAAGTATATATTACAAGTAATGCACGTATGAATGTTAAAATACAATTAGAAAAACCCTTTACTTTTTATGTAAAGTGCGATTTTATACCCATTTGTTATAATTTAAAAGTACAAATTTTTCCGTTACTAGCTTAGATGTAGAAACAAATAAAATATTTTAGTAGTTAAGCAATAGTAATATGTAATATATAAAAAAATGAATTGAAATTATTCATACGACTTGCATATTTCAGTTAAAATACCAGTATTGAACAAATTAAATTCCGCGGTATGATATTTGCTGAAAAATGGCGTCGTTGATCCAAATTCACTGTCCATTGCGGGATACGTACTTCGAATACAAATATTGCTGTCGAGGCTGTACTTTGTCATTGTTTTCTTTTTATTATTATTGCAAATGCTATAAGATTCGAGATTTATTCACTCGAGATTTATCTTTTTTTCTATTATATGAACAAAAATTTCCACTTCCGAATATAAGCTAGAGTGCTCCTAATACGAAAAGCCGCAATGTTTTAATTAGTAAACAACAAAATCTGCCAGTGATTATGTAAAATATTTTGCCGTAAATGTCAGTCATACGAATAATACAAATATTTAAATTTCTCATTTTGTCAAGCTTTTGAAATATACCATATTAGAAGCCATTATTCTGTATTCTTGACATAGTACTATTTTGTGCGATATATATAAATCCTCTGTATAATATTTTCTTTACGTTGCAAATATAACTAAAATTATCATTAAACGTGCTATAAAATTTTCAACTATGAAAATATTTGAATATTAACCGTCAGTGGGAGCAAGAATTAATATCAGTACGATTCTTTTCATTTATTTCACTTCTTTCAATTGATTCTTTTTTAAAAGTACCAAAGGGCTTTGAATCAAAAGTTTATAATTTGTTTTGAGCACATGTCACGATTTTACAAAAACATATTTTTCCATTAAATAGAGATTTCCAGATATATGATGTTTGTAGAATTCCAAAACCCTTATTTAGTCCGGCTTTATTCGTTTCTGCCAAAGGCACGAAATTTTCATTTAACTTTTGTTTGTTTTATAGAAACAGCTGGATTAACGTATATACATCAAAGAGGTTGTTTCTACAGTTTCATCGTGTTTGTTATATTTTAAAGGCGTAATTTCTTTGCAATTTTGTCACAGCAGTCGCGCACGTAAAAAAACATATTTTCCAGAGTACCGTGTGATTTTTCGACCTGCAACGATGCCAGATTATTCGATTCGTGAAACTCGTGGGATGTTCAAATAGTGCCGTCGACCGCCATTACCTGCGTGATTTATGAAACGCGTTGCCTCGTGATTGCTTCGTAGCTACTCTATTTCCCTGATCACGCTTGTATTTTTTCACAAATAATAATAGAGCGACAATAAGATTCTAATTCTGAAGAATTAGCATCGTAAAGCAATTAATTATGTATGTTGTTGCTGTATTAATGCATCAAATTTTCGAATGTAATGTTTTATTATAAAAAAGTCTAACACAATTTGCTAATTTAAAAGAATAGTAATATAACATGGGTATGTCAATCTCGAGTTGGAATAAAAATCAAGATGGATCGAAATATCCACATATTTCTAAATTTTTCCGAATTCTCACATTTAAAACGTTTGTCTTTCTAAATTAACAGATTTCCAAGTCTCTAAGTTTCAAAATTTCATTATTCAAATTGTCAACATGTAAAATACTATAAATTCGCAAATGTTTTATATCTCAAATATTCTAAATTCTCAAAATCTCGAAATTTTAAACAATCTAAATTCTCTATTAGTATATAAGTATAAGCATAATATATTATACTTATTATTATATTTATTCATGATAAAATTTGATTATGAAATTTCCTAAATTGAATACCAAAAAAGAAGAAAATTAATTTTGACGAATACTGATGATATTTCTTCTTGGTCGTGTGTAGTGCAAGATGGTGCATAACTATTTACATATTTCTTCAGGATTTTGTACGAATTAGAACATATCGAACATTAAAAGACAAAAAAAATTACGTCTTTTTTATGTCCTTTACGAAGAAACTTTACGAAGCGTATCAAAATGCATTGTCCGAATACCAATGCAAATCAACTGAAACATCTAATAAATAACATAGGAAAAATATATTAGAAAATGTTTAGACTACAATGTTGAAATATTTGTACTTACTGCAATGAAATACGTTTCTGACATAAAATTTCAAATACCTCATTTCGATAACCTTGGGTGTATTCATACGTAGGATAGTACAGAAGATGAATTTATCTAACAAAAGATTAAGTTGCATCAAAGATTAAAGATTAAAGTGCAATAGCCAGTTCATTGGTGGATCTATATAAACAATAAGATCACAGAAAATTAGCATGTATTACATTACGACTTTTTTCTCCATCATTATTTCCGTCCTCACCTAAAAAAGAAGAGCAGTAAACTGACCCAGTTCGCGGAACTGCCTTGTATGTAGAATAAGTACCATACATAAATAAATCTGACAATAAGTCGGGGTAACGACTGAGTGCATGGGCTACTTTGAAATATTTTTCCCATAAATCCTGCTCAGTTTATTTCAAAATTTAAAACGTAAAATTCGATGATTTCTTCGAAGGAAAGCTTCTCGAATGTTACCAATATTGCTCATCCACAAGCCGACGGGCGTCGTAAGAAAACAATGGAAGGACGGAAAATAAGGCTATAAATGCAAAGCAATAATGACGCTGAGCCGGGACTTCCTCCCGAAGCAACGTCGTGGAGGGCGTTTACCGGTTGAAAGACTTTTTGCATTTCATCTTTTGCTGCGATTGCTGAGCTTTTTGTCTGTAAACGCTGCTCGTACCAACGTGCTATCTTTTCCGTACTGCAATCCGCATTGCATTTTTCCGTTCCGTCGACTAGAACCTAGAGGGATACCATAGTTTCTTTTGTCGAGAAGCACTTTATTTCTGCTTCCAGTTGATGATGATACATATCGTTTCCAATGTGTTCGAATGTGTAACTTTTTATACTCCATACGGAAACTACTGTGCAAAGTAAGCAGCTGTACTTACTAGATATTTGTAACAATTCGGAACTTCGGACTATTCACAATTTTTGGGACGATTGTACATATTGTTCTGGTAAACAATCAAACAGGACTATCAGGATGGCCATAACTGACTAGCGCTGTAAATTCAGTTAAATTAATTATTTTTAGGAGATGGAAGTGAACGGAACTTTTGAGGTTTCTTAATGTGAAGAAAATAATATGTACTAACAGATTAAAAGATGAAACTGTAAGAGCAAGTATCCTTGTTCTTAATAATTTGTATTATAGTTTTCACTATAACGGTTAACATATTAAAACATAAAGTAGAACCTTCATAATTTTCATTGAATTAAATATTTCAGTACATGCTCCATTATCGTATTCTATTATCGCTTTCAAATATAAGATTTTATCTCTTTAACATGCTGTGAGATATACATATGTAAGAAAAGAACGTCGACTGTACATGTATATCAAAATTCAAGTTCCTGTCGAAATTTTAAAAAATTCTTCGTGTTATATTTTATTTTATTCTTAAATATATTTTTTTAAATAAGTATATCTAGGCCCGAAAAAATTTAATTTTAAATACTGCAATAAATAATTCGTACTAGACATACAGATGTTTTCTTCAGTGTGATCAGTGTGCTTGCCTTTTCGTCGATATTCTCCATAAAAAGTTTGGTTAAAATAAATAATTTCTAACTGGAACTTCTCATCCTAAATTAAATAATCAAAATTCGAAACACTTGTTATAACGAATTTAATAATGACTAACAATACCTTTAATATTTTTAAATTTAATATCTTTAATAATAATAATAATAATAATATAAAGTAATATCTTTAACAAAAAATCTTAATAGTTAACGTAATTATTAACAAAATGATACGTAATTCATTAACTCAAGTTGCTAACTCATTAACTCAATATTCTTTTAAGTACTTTAACGCACCACGGACCTTCCATTTCGTGCTTAATGACAACTTGTACTACGTAAAACGCCGCAGTAAAATTACTTTTTTCTTAGAAGTTATTGAGAGTAATAGGAAGCTAGCGGGAGACGAACGAAGTAGATGACTTAAGTCGCTTACGGGAGAATGGAACATTGATACTGTGCAAAGCTGCAAACGGTAGAAAGTAGACTGATACTTTATCGTAAGACGAATTGGATCTCGAAATAAGACGGATCGGGCTTGAGGAAAGGGCGTTGAAGTTAAGTTTAGCTTTAGGTTGCGTCCTGTAAAAATGGGATAAATAGAAAGTAGATTAAGAGCGCGGAGAAACCGTGTTTCACGGTTTGTTGCAACTTCGATGGTGGTATAAGAAGGAAATGAAGAGTTCTTGATGCGTCCAACTTCTTCGACCTTCTTTGTCAAGTAATTCCTTTCAGCGATTATTTTCCAAGCTATTATGAATTTTACTAACACTAAAAAATCGCTTGAACAAAATTAAGTAGCTTCAGATTCTTTGAAATAATTGTGCGTTAAGAATGTGTCTCTTGAAGCATTATATTTTTCTTTATTTTTATTTATTTGGAATAATATTTGTGTAAAAACCCCAACAATTTGTAAAATAAAAATATAAACAGATAAATTCATGATAAAGGTAAACATAAATAAATCTAAGTACTGTCCAGAGCACGAGAGAAAAGTAGCGGGACGGGAACGGGGCTAGAGGGACGAAAAGAGCATTGCAGTGGTCGGATTGTAACGTTGCCGCCTATTGTCACACGCATTTTCGGCAACAACACGCTATTTGTCGAAGCGCACACATACACTAATCGGTCGCGTGACGCGGAGAGTGGGTAAGATATATGTAGAACAAGCGAGACAGAACGAGCGATACGTTGAGCGGCATTCCATTGTCGTAGTGTCCAAAAGTTTTACGCATCGCGTAAGAGGAAAAAGATAGAGTTTTTTAACATATAGTAGCAATATCTGTTTCTATACCTATGTAAAACCACACCATTACGGATGAACGGTGGAAGCTACGCGTGAGTCGAAAAGTGGGGATTAGGTGGTCCTAGCGGCCTACCCTCTTTGCCCCGTTCCCGTCCCGCTACTTTTCTCTCGTGCTCTGGACAGTACAGTAAAGACTGGATAACTGCAACAAAATCGGGACCCAAGCGTTGCAGTTATAGAGTCGAGGTGTCGATTTTGTGTTTACATTTGGCTCGAGCCGAGCGCCGAACGTAGGAAAGGACAGAGAGCGAACGAGTGAGGCTGTTTAAAATTAAATTTTTAGAGAAGTCTGACGAGTAATAGTCTTTTGGTTCCATACAAAATCGCGCCTCCATACACTCGAAAAAACAAACAATATTACTACATAAACAAATGTTGTTCAAATTATGCCGTGTTTGGTCTTATTTTGATCAGGAGAATTTCACAATTACATTGGTAAAAGTAATATTTAGTAAAACCAAAAAATAAAAAAGTTTTACTGTTGCATTAGTGTTGTCACATCGATACGCCGGTTCGGATTACATTACATACGCTACTCGCTCGTCAAGTGTCAAAATTCAAGGGGGATCCCCCTAAGTGGTGGGGATAGTAACGTTGCAGTTATCCAGTCCATCGTTTGTCGCAGTTATCCAGTCTTTACTGTACATTTTTTTTTTAATAAAGAACGATTAAATACCCAAAAAGTAATGGGATACAATGTCAGTAGGATCAATAATTTGTGTAATATGTTTCAAATTTTTAAATAATACGTGTATAACTATAAGTTTTAACACATAATCTCCTATAAAAATACATATTAATATATTAACATATCATTAACACATCATTAATATATCATATTAACATATTTCTATATCGGTAGAAATACATGTATCTTGAGTATCTTTATTATGCCTTTCCCTTCGAAGTTTATACATACACTTAATTAGTAGTTCTACTATTTTGGTAAGGTACTGCATTTTCTTTTTCTTTCTCCTGACCGTATTGAATACAGATCAATAAGAAATTCATGGCAGTAAATCGCTGTTATCGTTTTATGGAGGACAATGCAACTATCGATCAATTGTCTATCGGTCATAATTCCAGTCGGAGCGCATCAGATCCATTTGGATTTAGCGTGTCTCGATCCCAAATGTGTGCGGTTCGAACTGCTATGGCAAGAAAAGAGGATTACCGATATCCAGTTAGTCGTTCAAGTGTCACAGGATGAAATTAAATATCGGAAGCGACACATCGTTGGTGTCGTATCCATCCATTATCCTGAACGGTTAAAGCAGCACTGAAATCGATGTCGTTTTCACTATATAATCAAAGCAAACCCCTGATAACATGTATAATGATGTAAAACGGACACAAGGCGGTCGCTTTATTCCATTATCCTTCAAAGCAGGAGTAATGACTCCATCTCCCACCTCTACCCCATCATTACGAAGTAAATTGCTTGTTTTATATGCAAATCTCTTTACTCTCTTTATCATGCTAGAAATTATAGCCACGTGACAAACACGCTGCCGTGACACCCTATGGCGAGGCACAGGGAAAGCTAAACATCGGAGGGTATATCGAATATGCTTTTACATGTACATGCTTTTACGTGTACGTGTCTGCTGAAATTTATATCGAGAGAAACAAACTTCTCCATATCGAGTAGCAGAGAGTCATCAAAGAGTAGAGGTTTTATTAGATTTGTCACAACTGCTTTTAAATATTGACTGCATGTGGAGTGCGTTTACCCTGTACGCGATTTTTTCATAGACATATTTTATTTTAACAGTGACATCTAAACTTCAGCGAAATTGAAGAAAAACTGTACTATAACGAATATAATTTTATATAAAATGTGTCGTCATTTGTAACGATGTAACAAATAACATATTCTGAGAATATATTGTCAAATATGCTATTTTTAATTGATTTGCGTTCTCTAAAAGTGGAGAACATTATTTTAAATTTTCTTTAAAAAATGGAGAATTAGAAATTCATCATATTATTGTAAACACAAAACCTAACAATTTTTAACATAAAGGAAAAGCTCAAGTGTACTTTCCATCAGTGCCTTGTATCCAATGATTGGAGAGATGAACATGAAAAGTCTGCAAGTATCATTTTTAAAAAAGTTGTTCATTGTTTATAAAAATATAAATATTATTTCTAAAAACATTGTTACAAACCTTTTTTGTTTCTTCATAGTATTTATACACAACAAATTTTAATATATTTAGTCGAGATTAATTTTTAAGTGTGTATTTCATGTTTTTGTGGAATTTTACTTATTTTGTATTAACGTTATATTAAAAGTTATATAATTTATAATTTTTTAAGTAACATTACATCCTTTGTCATATTTATCAATATGACTCATTTCTGAATGCGACTGTCACTATACAATTTTGAAGGAGACTGTTCTGTACACAACGTGTAACGACTCTGGAACCTAGATTCAGATAGTTACTAGCGCTAGTAAGGTAAAGAGCGGCTTTTACCAACTGAACGACTCGTTTAAAAAAATAACTAAATATAAAGATTGTGGGATTCGTGTGGTGTGCGGTTAAGGAGTGAAATCCACAGGTCAATATCTTTCAACAATAAGGTTTATTCAATAAAATAACGAAGATGATGAATTTAACAAATAACAAGTAACAAATAACAACAAAATATGAAAAGTATACTGGTTTGATCAAAAGAAACTAAATAGATTTTTATATAATATTAATAATAGAAATAATAGAACTTGGCAAATTAAACAATACGTAATAGGTAATTGTGAATCTAACTAAATCTGATTCTCGTTAGTTAATTCTTTATATTATATCGTACCTAAATCTGATTTCGGATGAAGCTAACTTCGCTTTTATGTAATTAACTGAATTCGGTTTTCTATAGGATTTGATTCTCGGTTTCGAACGCTATCGCAATTACAAAGTTTATCTTGATTAGTACGTTTGTAGTATATATAATGAATTATTCTTTCATGAAATTAATAATATTAGCGCGTTATAGTCTACCGCAGCGAGGAACACGACCTAAGTGTGATTCTCTAAACGTACCTAAATACGCTTTCGCAAAGTTAGACAGATTAGTGATTTTATCTGATATCTAACGCGGTGTAGTCGACTACGGAAATTACGCTGATGGCAGAACAATATTCTTTTACTAATTCAAAATTCCAAGATTTGTTTGATTCTAATGAACTTTACTCGGAACAGTTACTCTTTCTTAATTTGTCTCGACAACTAATTGTCCATGACCCTTTTTGTCAAAACGAATACTGACAGCCAAAACCAGATCGCTTAATTGGGGAGCTTGCTGTTCACTGGCTACTAGAACGACCCAACGATACAGGAAAAGGGTGAACAGTATAAGTTCAACAGGGTAGCAAATCAATTGATTCTAATATAAAATCGTAATTGCTGAACTGCCACCCAAAAGACACGGGCTTCAGAGACCAAGCCGCTCAAATGGGGAGCCTGCGTTAGCTGGCTACGAAACTACCCAGAGCGAACTTCGAGAATCTGACGGCGCGTTAGCAATCCGACGTAAAATCAAATTTGAGTAGCTGAGAGCTATCGTTTCGATATCTTAGCCTTTCTTGGCGCTAAGTATAGCACTCTTCTAAAGGAGTTTCAGATACGAGACCGTTTGAATGGGGAGCCTGTTGTTCACTGGCTACTAGAACGACCCACGACCAAGTATCCAAATGGCGTATACCCGCTTTACCAGTCAAGTATTAAGAATCGTTGCGGCTCTTCACAGCGAAAACTGTTCCGGTTATACTTATCTGTAGACTTCTAGTTCGCTCGACTTCGAAAACTGTTCTGCGATTTTGGCGAGTTCCGCTCGGCCTTTTATACTCGCCAGCCTGGCGAATTCTCGGAAAACCCCCATAACGTCGAAATATATAATTATCGTATAAATTCGCAATTAGGCATTAATTATGAAAACGAACGATTTAATTACATTATCAATATCGCATTCTACTCAATGGTTTATGTTGTTGATATAAAAGTAGTATTTTAGTAGTGTTTTAATGAAATTGCATTTTCTGTCTTCCTCTATGTACTACGCACGACTTCTATACGGATTGAATCTAAATGTATAAGCATACGATGTTTCTAGAACATTCCATTGAACAATATTATAATTTACAATATTCACTGCAATAAACTAACATCTGACTCTATTTCCGGATAACATAATATTAGTACGCTCGATATGCATTAACTGATTTGTTCAACTAATGGTTTTTAATAACTAATAACATCGAAATTGTAAAATATATTCTTATCCTTCTCTAGGATTACGCGAGAATACTAGGAAATTCGGGGCGAACATCGCGGCACGTAGGCACATCGCATTACGGAATTTTCCATATAGAATTATACATTTATTCGAATGACTATAAAATAATACATTAATTTTGTTTTTAATTGTTCTAACTTAACTTGATTGTCTTTGTAAATTACATTATCCTTTGAAAATATAAAATAATTATTGAAAATGAAAATAAAATAAATATATATATATATATATATCTGTTACCGACCGTTGAACTGAATACATAAGGTAATTGATATATAATGTACCGTCGGTAATTGTCTAATATTGTCGGTAACTAAACTATTTCTATCAGCGGGTAATGAAATTGAACATAGGACTGTCATATAAAAAAAACTCTTCCCGGGATGTTACAAACGTGTAAGCTGCTTAGAAGCCAATCTAATCAATTCTGCTCTTAATCAATTTCTCATCAATGTTATATGGCTACGTTACTAGCATTCAGTTCAAACATCAATTTATTTCATTAGCCCTTTAATCTTAACCTACAAGATGTCAGTCATTGACCTCAAGACTTTATTATGATGTTATATTTAAAATAAAAAAAAATCTTGTATGAACATAGGGTTTCAAACACGTTTTTAAAAAGTTATATTAAAATATAGAATGGCAATGCTTTGTTAGCCGGTACTACGTATGTTCCGGATTTTCCATATAATTTTACTAGCATATTCTATAAATGAAAGTAAAGAAAAATGTTTATATAAACATAGGCTTTTTAATGCACTATTAAAAGTTATTAAAAATAATTTGAAAATTGACAATTATTCATATGTAGTTATGAAGTAGAAAATCATCCATTAACATTTCGTAAATTCTTTAAAATTTTTTAATATTAATATTAAAGACCATTAAAGAACGTTAAAGAAGTCTATGCTTACATAACAATATCAATCTTTTTTATTTATAGAAAATGCTGGTATTTTATGTACAAAACCGAAATACATTGTGCTGTTATTATAACTGTTCAATAAATTGTTAAAAACTCTATGTTAATATAACATATTTGTCTTATTTGTGCGCATCAAATATTTCAATAAAGTTTGGCGATAAAAACTGCGACACCCTATATATTCTCGTCATTTGAATTAAACATTGAGCATGTTTAACATAATATAACCGATTTCGTAATTGCTTTTCTTGGTATGTCTATAACAACCCGAAAAAAAGGATGCAGTGACAACGAAAAAAGAAAATACTATTACAAGCATTGAAGGATTAATTAAAATAACGATATATTAAACATATAATAAGAATTACAAAATTACATTAATATAAATTTTCTATTATTACGGACGTCCATTATATAATTAAATTTATATGTATACGAAACGTTTTGTTCGATATATTATTATACACGTGAAGTGGGTATTCTCATTTAACTTAGTTTCCGAGGTTAGTTTCCAAATGTTAAAAGACGATTAGGCACAAATGAGGTATACTATAACTGTTATTGTCACGAACAATTCTACAAACTTTCGAAGTTTCAAAATATTAGTTGCTAATACGTAGAGTATTTGTGTTTAAAAGTTTGTGGCAAAAATATGTATCAACTGCTCAAATAGCTTAATGTTTAGAATAATCTGAAATTTTATTCCTTAATCCAATCTTTTAGTTATTTTCATGCTATTCTCATGCTGAATGTTACATTCGTACCGAACTTTCTTTGATATTTAATAATTTGCAATTTGTGCATTCTAACGACAGCTACAATTGTCAAACTAGCTAAACTTCGGGCAGTAACCATTTGGGTTTTAAAGTTTGGGGAGAGAATATTCGCCCGCCGCCTGGACAGCTTAATGGTTAGAGCAGTCGCCCGGCAAACGGAAGTTCCGGCTTCGAATCCCGATTCAGCAATCCGATCGGGCGAATATTTTTCTCTCTACATCTTATTATTGGTAACATCTGCACTCCAGTCGCAAAAGAAAAAGGATGGTAGAAAATAACATTTTGTTATTATCGAAATTCATATAACAGCAATGTTCAACTTATTAAAAAAATTCAGGTCACACATTTTTTGCTAGTTTCAATCTTCTAAATAACACACAATTTCGGCATATTTTATCGTTAATTGAGTATCGATCATTAAAATTGCAATCACTTTCTGATTAAACTGTACAGCAAATTATAATTTCTGTTTTTGAAGTCTGCGCGTATTCAATAACCCGTCCACATATTCCAAACGTAAATAAATGTTAACTTACATTGATCGACAACTTGTGTTCATCTGATTCTTTTATAAGTAAAATAATATAAATAACATTGAAATCTATTTTAGTTTAAGGCCTTTAGTTTAAGGGCGAGTTGCGCGCGGTTTGCAAGCAGTGAAAAGCAGCAACATGTGCATGCGCGATGGCGTAAATCTGGGCTTGGTCAAATATAAATACGCGTACGTGGGTTAGCTGAGCGACAGATTCAGTTTTTGGTTAGCTCAGACAACACCCCGAGGTTGGATCAGCTTGCGCTGAGCTTTAAGGAACTTAGAACGGTTTCGTTGAACACAGTCAAAAGTACTCTCAAATTTCGTTCGTTTAAAGCGTTGCATACAAATCTTCAAATCCTCAGAACTCGCTCTAGCCTTCCTATACAGGGATCTGATCTTTGAAGTTTACCATTCTGAGTGCTATTGTATGCAAGGTTCTTGTAACAATTACTAAACGAAACGTTGAAACGAGCGCTTCAACGATCTGTATATCTTTCTATTATATCACATTGCTGTTTCTACCATCACATCCTTGGAATTTGTTATTAATTTAATGACGTAAGGAACTAAACTTCCTGTGTAGCGGCTTGGTTCATAAACCTTTCAAGGAAATATTTCTATGAATGCATTTAGATGCATCCTGTCCGCGATGATTATTAAACATTGTGTAAGAGTGGGTAAACAATTAATGGTGACGATGGCCGGAGTCGCTTTAGGACCATCGTAAATCAGGGACTTTCGGCGAGGATTGGGACCGAGTTCGTGCGGGATCTGGTCACTTTCTCCCTCTCACCAGAAAATAGTTTCCAGGCCCAAAGTGTCGATGAGTTTATTTTTCCTAAAAGAGCAAAGTGGAGATGCGTTCCTCATAAAACCTTAGGGAAGGCACAAGAACGGGGCATTTTGTTAGAAATTTATTAGAGAACGCGAAGAGAGAAATCGGACGATAATAATGTTTGTAAAAGTTCTATGTGAAGTATCGCCATCCTTATAATTCTTAAAAAGGAAAATTTGAAAATTGACTAAAAACTATTTAAACCTTAACCTCAACTTTAAATACGCTAAATTTTAAATACACGTTCGATTTCGCGTGAGATACTTATTCTGTATATTCACTACTAGTACAGAAGATGCCTCACAATTTTGTAAGCTAAATGTATGATAGCTGCCTATGTTACTATCGATTATTTCATGATGATATTTTCTGACATGGTTTTATTTTCCTTTATCATATTTCGCTTCATCGATGTTTAAAATCATGTAAAAATATGAATTAATTTATGAAATATTCGGAATATTTTTCTATAGATACATAAATTATGCTTTTCATAATTGAAATGAAATTATGACGTGAAATTACGTACTGCATGTCTTCTAATTCAGATTTTTAGATTCCTTTTAAACACTTAAAATCATAATTTGTCTATATTTATCAAATATCATATAATTATACAAAAAGAATTTCGAGAAAAGGGATACCCCAGAACGAAGTTTATTCTAAGCAAGAGCTGGTGTTCAGTTCTTACCACATATTGAATACCGGAAGCTAAATTTCACACCTCCGCAAGATTATTCAGGATGTGCCTGAGGGTATTTCCTGTCTATAGCACCGAAAACACTGGTATCTCGCACAAACCTAAGCCTAATCTTAACCGTAACCCAAATCGTAGCTTTTGAACGGGAGACTTCTGGCACCTTTGATCAACTACAGTTGGATTTCTTTAGTAAAAAGGCTTCCATTAATGTATCGTACTGTCTGGTGGACGTTGTCCTAAATTCTATATGGGTCATTCCACGTCAAATCGATCACTTTTGAAAGTCACCATCTCCGATTTTGCTCTATTCGAAATATGTTGTAATCCATGTGAACTGGGGGGGGGGGTTTAAGTCATCATTTTGTCGGTTAGGTTAGCTAAATCGGTTGAGCAGTTTCTGAGAAAAAAATTCCTAAGTGAACCCTATTTTCGCCAGAATGGGCAAAAATTGCAAACTTTGAAGGCTTGTCATTTCTCAACAAATTCGTAATCGGCAAAATGATGATTCAAACTCCTCCCCCCCACCCCATTTTCACATGGACTACAACATATTTCGATTAGAGCAAAATTGGAGATAGTGACTTCCAAAAGTGATCGATTTGGCGTGGAATGACCCAAATATTAAACTTCAGCTTGTAATAAACTTGACGACTTTATAATGTCTAAATATTCAAGGTTTCAAGTTTTCGACATTTTTAATTTTGTTGTTTTCAAACCTCTATATTCTCAAATTTTCAAACTTGCAAATCTCTACATTAACAAACTTTCTGATTTTTTTCAATTTGCAAATTAGTAATTTTCCGAATTGCTCAACTTTTTAAATTCTTAAACCGCCAAAGTCCGAAATTTCTATACTTATAAATCTCTAAACTGAAAATTCCTAAATTGCTAAAACCACAATTTCTAGGTCTTCAAATTTCTGAGGCTGATGATCACAGCAGTCGACGCCCATAGTTCCAAACAATCAATCAATTAAATTCCTAAACTACCAAATCCGTACAGATTCATAACTTAAGCCCCCAAATCTCAAAGACTTCAAATTCCTAGGCACCCATATTCGTACCCTCTCCCCAAATTTTTAAATCTCAAAAATCCTTTTAAAAAATCGAGTGGGTGACTTTTTCTTTTTGTTTGCTACAGATTTCTTCTGAAACCCAACTTTGCCCTTAACCCCTTACCCTATAATAACATGACACACTCTTGACGCATACTATGGTTTGAGTGTGATAAACTAGACTCGTACATATTTTCACTGCAATTGAATTTCTTTTCTGATTATAATCTGTGTAATCGAAGATACTGTACTTAACATTTTAACTTTCTTCAGTTGTTTTTACATTGTAAGAGCAATTATCTAGGTGTGAACAACGCAACTCTCCAAATAATCGTAGGTTGAAAGATTAATTATATAATTTCATTTGAAACCTTTTTCCTAATTTCTTGCGCCATTCAGGATTTTATGTATAAACTATAAACGCAGAGTTGAGTTAAACTCATTTTATTTTGAAATTGAACTTCACATTTTTAAAAAAATGGTTAATCCATTAACTGCGTTCGACGTATACGTGTACACGTGAATACCAAAATTTATTTCGGAACGATTGATGTGTATACTTGTTGTGTCAAATAAAAAATTACCATTTACTATGAAATCCTCTTTCGTGAAATTTGTAACAGTCATATTTACTATTCGTTCGACGTGTGTACTGGTTATTACTTCATTTTAACACGAGACTTACCAACCAGTCAAAATGACTAGTTTCAGGTTTCATACGTTATATCACAAAATTTTATTGCAGAACTTCTGTTGCAATGCCCGCCATTGCAATTTTATCGAGATAAAAATGGTTAGAAATATTGGCTCATTCTTCAGTATGTATTTATTTATTTTTCCACCTTATTTTTAATTTAAAAATAAGTTTATATTTCACGCTAAAATAGAAACTAAAATTTAACATGCAACGGAAAGGGAAGTATATCAGTTTTGATAAGAAACAACTTATAATTTATTATAGGGAGAACGGTTAAATTTGTCGAGAAATAATACAATTATTAGTAATGGAGAAATGTAGAGTAGTAAACGTCGTTATATACAGGATGTTACTTGCAGCCACTTTACGAAAAAAAGTTTGCAACAATATTTGCAGGGTATGAAGTGCATAGTAGATATTAGTAAAGCAAATTTTGAAAACAGTTTGTTCTCTTGACAAAGTCAAGGTCACCTTGGGTTTTTTAAATAGGAACATACATTTTTTTTTATTCATATCATTAGAGGACATCGAGACGAATTCAAAACATATATTACATGATATTTTTATTAACATATTACTCGATTTACAGAAATGGAAATTTGAAGTGAAAGGCCGGAATGTTACGCGATGGAAGGCGGCATACATTTTGGAGATGTAATTAAATAAAGTGTATTTTTCTTACATTCTAGTCGCGTGTTTACATTCAGTAATCTCTTTGGAACCAAATAATGGTTACACTACTAAAGCCAAAAGCTAAGTACTTCGCATTTCCACTTTTGTAAATCAAGTAATATGTTAATAAAAATATCATGTAATATATGTTTTGACTTCGTCTCGATGTTCTCTAAAGCTATGAATAAAAAAAAATGTATGTTCCTATTTAAAAAACCCAAGGTGACCTTGACTTTGCGAAGAGAACAAACTGATTTCAAAATTTGCTTTACTAATATCTATTGTGCACTTCATACCCTGCAAATATTGGTGCAAACATTTTTTCGTAAGGTGGCTGCAAGTGGGAGAAAAATCGTAAGTAGCGTTACAGGTAACACCCTTGTATAAGGAAGATCACATCGCATTTAAAACACAAAGGGAACAACCTTGAATTTTGAATGGAAGAGGAGAACTAAAGTTAATACGAAAAGTTAAAAATAAATCTATGTACATTGCAGTACTGTACAACTATCATCAGAGGTTTATGATGAAAGTGAAAAAAAGAGCAATGCTGAAACTATGCACAGAATAATGAGAAACAATAGATACAATGATCAGATAACTGGAAGAAAACCGTACATTAATGATATAAATCGGAAAAAGAACAGACTTTCCAAAGAGAATTTTTTGAAAAATCTCAAGATTTGTAGAAGTATGTTATTCTCACTGACCAGAGTAAATATTGTATTTTCGGTTCGGATAGAAGAAGTATTGTGTGACAGAGAGTAAACGAAACTTTAAAGCCAAAAAATCTAAAACCTACTTTGAAACGTGGAGAAGGTTCTGTGGTCTCAAGGGGATGTATTTCTAGTGCGAGTGTTGGTGAAATGGTGTTCTTTGACGATATTTTAGATGAGAATAGATATTTTAATATCGTCAAAAGAAATTACGAAAAAGTGTAAACAATATGAGAATGCAAAGAACTTTCAAGGGATGTAGGTGAATAAAGGGGTGAACAGCGCCATTAGACTAAATTAGTCAATGAACATATCAGTTAATAAACCGTAATAACTATAATATTCTTACTATAACATTAATCTAACTATAACATTCTTACGAATAACGCCGTCCCGAACGAAAAAGTAAAAAATATCGATTCGCAGTTATTTTTATATGCTACGCTTCCACAAAGAAACTGAAAAATTGTATATTAATAATTTCAACAAGCCATTAGAACTGTAAAAATAGGAACATGTCTTCGTGCAAAATTAAAATAATAATATAACCAGATATCGGTTTTTAATTTTTGCAACTGGGTCATTCCATGCCAAATTGATCACTTTTGGAAGTCACCATCTCTGATTTTGTTCTAATCGAAGTATGTTGTAGTCCATGTGAAATTAGGGGGTGTTTAAGTTATCATTTTGCCGCTTTCGAATTCGTTAATGAATAGTAAGCCTTTAAATTTTGTAATTTTTGCCCATTTTGGCAAAAATAGGGTCCACTTAGGAATTTTTTTCTCAGAAACTACTCAACCGATTGAGCTAAATGTTTTTTTGTTTTATTCACGAAGGATTAGGCTATTTTAAAATATTTTTTCTAATTCCGTCAATTTGTTATAAAATATCGGAAAATTTAACGCTCCTTTTGCGTTTTTCTCAATGAGGGGCGTAAAAGGTTAAAATTTATAAAACATATGGTTATATTCTTTGAAGCTTCCCCTTTAAAATGAGCTCTTCAGAACGATGGAGCCTAAAAAATTGACGCTTCTACAAGCTGGAAAAGGACGCGTGGTACCTCCGTTTCAGGTAGGTGAGTCGTGTGGTTCGCTATTATGATCAGTTTTTTTATACCACCGGTCTCAAAACAATACGACAAGACTTCGTATATGACTAAATGTTCATACCTATTAAAGTATATTAGTACTCACTCTTGGCCAATGATACACTTCTAGTTATGTTAGATTTAATCCTAAAGTGATATAAGCGTGAACTATTTGTTTGGTTATCGGGTTGAAAATAATAAGAGTAAAAATCATTAGGCTGTAGAAAACTTATCTTACGAGATAGCTACGCAATATGAAAGCAAAAAGAGTTTTATTAATTCAACTATTCATTTAAGTAATTTCGATGTTTTTGCAAAATGGCATTCTTGTACAACTACTCACGATAGAGGGGCCATGCTATCTTATTGAAGGGAGCAGTAAAAAACTTGCAATGTACGTTAGCTTACAAAGATTGTTAGACAAAATTCATTTCTCACTCCTAAAGATTTATTTGAATGGGCAGAATCATCTGTTTCGAACATAGCATTTAATAGTGTAACACGAATTGAATATATTAAATATACCGATTATTTATAAGCTCCTTTGGCAACAGCATTATCAATAACAGGGTCTATAAGTTTTCTCAGCTTTGCGTCATTATCAAATAAAGAAAATAAAGTAGGACTTGCTCTTACGATAATGATGGCTCTGTGTACTTAGTGTATGAACTGTCATTATATTTTTTCCAACCACACACAATGCTTTCCATACTTTTAATCACAACCCACCATAATCCCATTGCGATAGAAAGAAATCACCACTTTTTCGCTTTTATGATTAAAAAATGTGTGATTCGTCAAAAATAAGTATTAATATACTTTGCTAGGTACGAACAGGGTCATTTAGTCGTATACGAAGTCTTGTCGTATTGTTTTGAGACCGGTGGTATAAAAAAACTGATCATAATAGCGAACCACACGACTCACCTACCTGAAACGGAGGTACCCCGCGTCCTTTTCCAGCTTGTAGAAGCGTCAATTTTTTAGGCTCCATCGTTCTGAAGAGCTCATTTTAAAGGGGAAGCTTCAAAGAATATAACCATATGTTTTATAAATTTTAACCTTTTACGCCCCTCATTGAGAAAAACGCAAAAGGAGCGTTAAATTTTCCGATATTTTATAACAAATTGACGGAATTAGAAAAAATATTTTAAAATAGCCTAATCCTTCGTGAATAAAACAAAAAAACATTTAGCTCAATCGGTTGAGTAGTTTCTGAGAAAAAAATTCCTAAGTGGACCCTATTTTTGCCAAAATGGGCAAAAATTACAAAATTTGAAGGCTTATCATTCATTAACGAATTTGAAACCGGCAAAATGATGACTTAAACACCCCCTAATTTCACATGGACTACAACATACTTCGATTAGAACAAAATCGGAGATGGTGACTTCCAAAAGTGATCGATTTGGCGTGGAATGACCCAACTGTGTTCCACCACTCCACCACTTAAAAAAAATGACAGATTAATAATTATGTCAAAACACGTCTACTGCAAAAATAAAACGTGGTCACTTAAAAATTTCTATTAAAACAAATATTTTTAAACTATTAGAATTTTTTAAAAATTCATTTTGCGTTTAGAAATTCTGGAAAAATTGACAAACACGTACGCCATAGAGCAGAATGTCTCTGATATTTTTCAAAATTTCCTGTATGGTACAACAAAAGCTATAAAGCTTAAATCATAAATTGCGTTTTACCCTGTAACTACCCTTCAAGTAGAGCTTGATACTTGACAATTATGATTCCCTTTAAACAGTCAATTAACTGAGAGGTTCATTGATTAATTTGGTTGAAAGGCTCTTTTGACCCACTTATCTGGCTGCACTCTTTGCTCAGGATAATGATTCAAAGTACTAAACTTGAATAATATTAGTATATTTGTTATATGTATAATTATCCAAAAGTTTTGAATTCACTTTCACAATCCACAGACATAAATCCCGTATATGTTCTATGGTATAAATTAGATCAAAGAATTAGAAAAACGCCAATGAATTTAAAAATGGAATTACAACGAGGCTGAAAGAATAATAACATTCTGTTTCTTCAAAATATTTCAAAAGAATTACTTTTAATGTGCCAAGAAATTACATGAAGTTATTAAACAAAAATAGTTTGCGATAAAATGTAAAAATTGTATTTTTTCCTACATTTGACATATAAATTTTTATTTTTCTAAAAATGTCCAAGCATTAATGTGTCGAAAAAATATGATTGCCTGTTGCTTGGGATGTGTTATACACCAAAATGTTATAGCTGAAAAGAAATTGTAAATATGTATTTTCCATCTACAGTAAATGATTCATGTTCTTTTATAATAAGCAATATGATATATAAATCATTCCTGTCAGTATATTACAACAAATACAGAATTACTTCAGTCTCCGAATATTAGTGTAACTGTAAATTCATTAAGACAGTTTAGAACACTAAATATTATGATCCACGATGATTCTTACTCAACGTCATTCTTTTCTAGCTTTCAAAGTCACTGTTCATTTTTTAACTTAACAGTATATTTGTATTTTAGTATTATTGTATCTGATAGAAAATCGATTTCAGATACATATGTATGACGTATACATATGTTTGATAGTGAAATAACCTGGAATGAAACCGTCGTGACATTTAGAAAAAAGTTGAGAAATTGAACAGGACTTTACTACCGTCCATAATGTTGAATTTGTTCATATCCGTGCACATTTTATTACATTTCGAACGTTAACAGTGCATGAGTGTGAGATATGCCTTTGCGTGTTTTCTGTTTTAATGAAAGCTACGTTGTAAATTAAACGCACATATCAAGAGCTGTAGGATAAAGTATGATTTTAACGCACGTAAGTGTTCATGCATGTCGTTTCCGACGTCGTGTCAGAATTTTTTCTAGCATTACTTTTTATTCTAACCCAGATAAACCTTATGAATTAATGTTTTAATCGTAGTGAAAGTCTTTCAGTAAATGGCAAAAAGCTGAAAAATAAGTTTTCGAAGTCTACAATGAAATGATTAGGCAGATTTTCTAAACTTCTCATTTTCGAAACTTGAGTATTCAGAATGTTTTTGTTTTGCAAATACATGGTGTTAGAAAGTTTTCTCCCATTTATTAATATTAAAAAAAGATGATTTTTCAAAGTTCCAAAAATTTACCAGTTACCTAATAATTTAATTACTAAAATGTTTGATTATTTATTATCATGTACACCTCACGTCCATCATGAATATTTTAAAATGTTAAATCGTAAATAAAATTTGAAATATACATATAAAGTAATGTATAATTTCAATGAAATTGTTAATAGAAATGATTTGCTTTTGTTGTATTATATACTTGACTGTAATACTTAAAAACGTTTTTTTTTTTTTTGCTTTACTTTTACATTTTATCGAATGAGTTCATATTTATATAAAATTGCATATTACTTTGTTTTTAATATTAAAAAAGTGCTATTACAATTGAAGTATTATCCGTATAGTTAACGATAAACCTATTTGAGTACGATGAAACCATCTTTTTAATTAGCATTTTAGACATTATTAGATAATAAACATGCACTATTTAATACGACAAAATACAAAAAATGTATCTATTACTACTTGCCGATATTTCTAAAATTTAAGTGAAAACCATTAAATATCTCGCAATAACAAAAAATGATTTAAAAATAAACGGCTGAAATATTTGAAACTTCCCTTTATGATACAATAAATCAAGAGGTAAATAATATTTCTTCCATATATTATCTATTAAAATTGTAGGAACGGGGTGCGGGATGGCGAAAAAAAATGAATTATCAGGTGGAGTAAACGTAACTCTATTCTGCTACCGTGTACAAAATTTCAAATCGCTGTTATCGCCGTTTCACTGTATTCGCATTCGCTCTTTTTCAAAAACTGAACCGTTTTCGACTCTCATACCCTTGACACGCTCGCAATCTACATTCTCTCTTTCTTTTCATGTTCACTCTCTCTTTCGCTCTCCAATGTTTCCCTTGTTCGTCCGCATCCATACTTCGCATTCGCACTATCTCACTCGACCGTTGCACACGCACTATCTCACTCGCACCGTCGCGTCGCACTCGCACTGCTTAACGGTAATCGCTCGAACGGCTGTAACACGGTATTTTTCTAAGCGCGCCCAAACATATGATCGGCCCAGGTTATTGCCCTCCTACAAAATTATATAGCCAGATTATTCATCTAGCATTGCGAAGTATTTACAATTTGATTAAATCACTTTAAATCTGTATTTCACAGGTATGTGTTTGTTCAATATGTTTAACCGATTTCAAAGTCAGTATGTGGGTAAAATACACACACTAGTGTGTTAGGAAACTAGTTTCCTAGTTAGTCAAAATAAAACAGCATCCCTACAAGCTTGAAAAGCTCTGTACCGACGATAAACTCGGATCTCATATTAGGAGAGGTCTTTATATTAAACAACTTTACCCTAACTAGGATGTATTTCGAAAAGGAATAAACAATTACGGAACTATTCGGACCGGTTGAAACCAACGGGTTGTTACGTAATACAGAAAAAAGAAAGAGAACAAAATACACAGAGGAAACCCTGGATATTTGAAAGTTTCCGGGTTAACGAACGAGTCAGTGCACAACTTTTCGCGAGAACTACCAACTGAAAATTTCCACAAACTGCCGCCGAATTGTGACTAATGCGTTAGTATGCCTATCCTGTGAGAGTTTCATTACAGTAGTATTTCCACTTTTATTCTAAACAGGTTAGGTTATGGATGCAAGATTTATTATAGAAAATTATAATACGTCGTTCTTTGTAGTGCTTCAACTCGAAACACACAACTTGTTTTCAATTTTCTCTGATTGTCAATTTCATCTTAACCCGTTCGTAATCGAAATTTCGAGACCCGTGTGAAGTTTGCTAAACTACGGAAATATGAGCTGCAACTTCGTACAGGCAACTCTCACACGCTATATTCGCAATAGCAATTCTTACATGTATTATACACATTGTCGCATGTATTAGCAAGATTCGGCATGTAATTATAACACATGATTAATATTTGTACCTAGAAATTTATTAATACAAATATGTTTTTTTTTACACCTCCCAAAGTTACCAAATTTGGAAATTTATTTCTATAGTTGAAAAAGTTCAAAGTGAAAAATTTTTACAGATTACATCATAAACTAGAAGTATTGAAAGTTACAAATTTGTACTCACTCCAAAAACTGGAGCAATTCAAAGTTGCAAGTTTTAACACTGACTACAAAAGTTAGAATATTTCAAACTTAAAATGTTTACATTTTCTTTTACACATTCTCAATTTTTGAAAATCACAAACTTTTCAGTTTTCGAATTTAACAATTTAGAAATTTTCGAGTTTACGTATTTGATTGCTTGTATTTTGCTAAAGTAAGTTAACGTTGCATCCGAGTTTATAAAGCTGTCAATTTCATAATTTTTTAAAATAATTTCGTAATATTTAATTTTATGTCAAACTGGGTATTATAGATTGCTTAATGTACTTTCTAGTGCAATCGATGTTTTTGTCATGTTTTACTATTTTTGCCGCTTGCGAGGGTTGAAATAAAAGAAAAGGTCAAAAGCACATAGCCAATGAGGAAGAAAATAAACAGTTAGGTGGATAATTACATTTTTGTCAACTCTGACCTTTCTATCATATTGTAATTATAGAATATTAAGTGAGTACCTACATTACAACCTTATTTTGAATTATAAATGGTTTTATTAGCGGTTTTATGGATACTTACATTTCTTTTAATTCTTTAACACTACTGCACCGTCTGCAAGGATAATAAAAGAAAAACTTTTGACGAATCACTTAACGAAGTTTGAGGAATATTTGACGAAAGCTATTTTGATGCTGCAAAACTTGATTTCTATGAATTTTAGAAATTCAATTTGTTGTGTCGTGCTCTTCGCAATATTTTTTGAAGGCAGCACGACTGTTGCACCCAATGTGACGGTTGAACTCGATGATGTACAAAAATGGGTTTAGAGAGATTGACAAATTATTTAGAGTGCTGAATGAATTTATTCAGCTTAGGTTTATGTTAGATTTTTGAAGTATACTTGATGAAAGTTTGGTTTATTCTGATTTTTGTACATTTCAGTAAGTGTGAAGAAAACAATTTTTTTGTAAAAGAGTGGTGGTTGCACCAATCGCAGGGTGTGTTGTAGAGGGAGGAAACGGATAGAAGGAGGAAGTAGAAGATAGAGGGAGGAAGGCTGGGCTAACGGTAAGGATGTGCAGGTATTAGGAAAAATTCTAATTTTTAGGGATCGGTTTATAGTACGAGGGTTAATTACGGTTGATCTTGCTTAAAAATTATGGTGCCCTAAAACAATCTGGGTTTTTCCCTGACGTCACGTACTATAACGACGCTACACAATTCTTACCCCATATTTAATATTCCTAAAAGTGATTGCTACACAAGAAAATGCTAATGAACATACACAAATATTCTCAACAAATATTTTATATATTTATATATACATTTTCTAGCTCTGAAACGTTTATGAAATTTTTTTTCTTTTATTTATTCTTTAAAGTATAATGAATATTTTTCCCAAACTCACTTAGCACCCCTCATAAGGAGATTTCTACGACGTCCTTTTTTTTGTAAAGGGGTTTTAAGTGTGAAAACATTAAATAATCATTTAAAAACCCATTTATTAATCATTCTATTATTGCAGAAATGCAATATTAATTGCCCTGTGAATGCATAATTATTTGACTTTTAATTTTTCTGCACTGGTGCTTTTTGACTTTTTTATACTATAATTCGATAGTTTTTAGAAAAATAAAAAATGCACAATGCTGAAACATCTATTTTCATTTACGATGTAAAATCTTTTCTTTTGTACTTTTAATTATTTTATATTTTACGAACCATAAACAGTACTATTTCTTATGCAGCCAAGATGTTATAATATTATGTTAAAGTATCTATCAAAAATATTTTAAATACATCTTTTAGAATATTTTAAAAATATTCTGATTTTCTAAGTATCCTTTAAAAACATTCTTATATTATTTATAAAAGTGCGAGAATCTTAAATGAATCATAAGCGATGCACTTATTTTGTTAGGGAAACTCCTTAAAAATTATATAAGGCGTATAACATTAATTATTCATATATTCATGCCCCATTGAAACTGAATGTTTCGTGAGCAGTACAATATTGTTCAAATATGCGTGGAAAGAATCCTAAATATTCATTTAATACCTACTGTATATCAAGTGATTTGTGAGCTTTCCGTATTCATCATTCACTGATACAGTACAATTTATTATTTTCGAGCGAACAGCGCAGGAAGAAAAATGTTAGACTTATTTTAATTTTCGTACATAATAAACTAATTTTGCATGTCATTAATAAAAAAAGAGCGAAATACATTTAGTTCTTGTCCAACTTTTATTTTAATGTATTTTGCACATTTCAAAATGTTCCATTTAACTATATCACATAAGATATTTTGTATCTTCTGTTATCATATAAGATATTTTACGCATTTAATTAACTATATATAGTAATTAACTTGTGTAACTTATTAACAACATGTATTTAATCCTGGGTTCACTATTTTATAATTATAAAAATTGTATAATTTTTATATTATGTATTGTTTCATATTATTTTTACTACTTGCTTATATTTGGTAATCACTATAAACTACTACATATTCTATACAGTAAATATTATTCTACTGCAAGTACGTATTATTATGAAAGTGAAAGACAGAAGTGGTCTTTTAAAAAATTACCTACACGTGGAAATCAATTTCAGTATAAAATAATAAAGATTTTAACATTCTTACACGTGTTTAAAACATTCTGTTGAACATAAAATGCTGCAATATATTATGAAAATGAATAACTACTTTTATTAATTTATGGCCTCTATTAATTATAAATTTGATGAAAAAATTTAGCCTGAAGAATGTGGCTACGAATATCCGGAGAAATGTTTAAATATATTGTAAGTATTTATTTAATTAAGTACAGTTTTTCCGAGGACAGTATAGTTTTGGCTCTAAACTCGGCCTATTAATTGAATGAATATTTGCGTGGTCGATCGATATCTTCGATAGATAGAATGTGAGCATCGCGTTAAAATTAAATAGCCCTGTAAGTCTTGTTTAACCTTCAGTTAATAAAAGTTTATAAAATGCAATCGTAATCATTTATTACTCGGAACTATACTACAATATCATATTTTGTTTTAAACACAGAATCATACTAATCGTGATTTAACAAACCAGTGTCTAAGGTTATTATTACGTATACTGCTTTCAAAATTAAATGTTTCTTTCTCAAATCCAGATTAGAATCATGAAAGAATCGATACAGCTGCCTGCTCCGTTCAAATGCAAATGTGTCACATCAAATTGGTAAAATTTAAAAAAAACTAAAATTCATTTTGGGGCACTTGTTTCTTAACTTCCTTTTTCATATTTGGTATTTGGTAAATATATACGAAATACAACAATTTTAAGTGTCGACATCTATTAGGAGTCTTAGAATTTGATTCCCAAGTTATTCAGGTGCATGATTTACTTATATGTAGAAAAATACGAATAATATTGGTTAGATTAAATATTCAATTGAATCGAGAATGATTCACAAATTAATTTATATTTTTTGTAATTATAAAAATGAACGAAGCGAAATTTGACAAAAGAAAATACATTTGTGTCAGAAAAGTAGGGTGCCATTGGGTGTTAGGCTAGTTGACACTATCATTATCGTATGGCAATAATTGAGACTCGTGGAACGTCCATACTATCAGTTATAAAGGAACATGCTAATATCAGTGAATTAACATGAAATTTAAAGTGAAATTCATATGGACTGTTTCAAAAGTTATAGAGGACTGAATGCAGAAGATTATATATACATAAGAACGTTAATCGCAGTAAAGAGTTCATAGGCAAGTACAATTTAGTTTGAATTTGAGTTAGATAACAGCCAAACGATTAAACTTTAACTAAATAACATTTAATGAATGTTAGCTAGATACGGTACACATACTCAAATGAATTATACTGAGATCCTGCAAAAGACTGGTTAAGAGGAAGAGAGCATTTTAACGATAATGAATTTACACTTCGATTGTGCGAATATTCATAGCGAATTTTGTCCTAATTGCGTTTTTAATGATGCGATCCGACCATAATACGTATTTTACTGCATAATAAAATTCATCTAGTTAACCTATTAAAGAGCTCACTAGCTCTATCAACTCTAAAACCACCAAACATTTAACAACAATTAACTTTTGAACCAATCTAGTCCTACACTCGAAATCTTTATGTTGTGTCTGAATTTATTGAATTCTATCAGTATTCAATAAAAGTTAAGATGAAAATAGTGTTTCAAGACGAAGTTTAACCTTTTAAAATATTCTAAAATTTTTATTTTTATACTGACAATAAGTTAGCTAGTTTTACTTGTTTAGTTTGATTTGCATCAGTTTCATTTATTGTTAATTTCGTTTCTTACTTATTTTCAACACTATTTCCATCACGATTTTGTGTATACCTATTTCGATCAAAAGGTGTCTTTTGACATCTCTTCTTTTGAATGCAAACAATTGCCAAAACTTTTGGGATTTCAAATTATCAGTAAATGTAGATAATTTGCGAAATATATTTATTGATACTGTTACGTCCGGGATGGTACCTTTGCTGATGTCAATATGAAGGTCCGGAATCTCTCTTGAATTGACAATCTTTTAGACCACGCGGTACGTGCACCCGTCGTATGTCAGGGATCCCAGAGTGTACAAGTATGACACAGTACTCACCCGAAGCTTCCTCCTTAACTTTTACAATAGATTTCTCGTCTCAGATCCTTAGGTAGTAGATCCTTCACTATGATCTTCTTCACAGGTATATCAATAGGTAATAACTGATACTTAACTTCGCGGATAACTGGTCTAGGGGCTAGACAGGGTAGGTATAGGGTGCGTAGGATCTTATGTAATTGGTATCTACGACCTCCTCGTCTTAGTCTCCCCATGAGCTGACTAAAGATGCAGAGGCATCAAACACATCATATGCCCAAGGTGCGGCTACGTCTCGCACCACCGTGGCGATGTGGATTTAGATAGACTACAAGAGGGTACGATCTCAAGTTTCAATACCTTTTATATACCAAAAACTTTAAAAGCAATTCGATCACAGTATTCCTATGCTTTCAAAAATTGTAAGTAACCTATTTTCTTTCGCTATATGCGTAATACACATGCGATATAAAATCGTTTTACGAAATAAAAATAAGCGTCAACTGATTAAATTATCTGCTCTTTTTATCTATGTGATTGAAAATGACGATTATTTTTCGGTAGCTATTATGTTTTCAAATATCACGCTTTAATGTATGGTATAACACTATACTTAAATTGAATCATTTACTTTTGTGGTTCGTCCATACGGGTGTGATATAAGCTTTGTGAATAAGGAAAATATCTAAAGACAATCTTATGATCGTCACTTATGACATTTTTCAATTTCGAATTCTCAAACTATCTAGCTTTTAATAATATAAATTTCTAAGGTCGTGAATCTTTAAATGCGCAATATTATCGATTTTTAAATTTCGGTATTTTCATATTTTCAAGTTATCAAATTCCAAATCCCCGAAATTATAAATTTCAGATCCCTAAATTCTTAAATTCTTAAATTCTTAAATTCTTAAATTCTTAAATTCTTAAATTCTTAAATTCTTAAATTCTTAAATTCTTAAATTCTTAAATTCTTAAATTCTTAAATTCTTAAATTCTTAAATTCTTAAATTCTTAAATTCTTAAATTCTTAAATTCTTAAATTCTTAAATTCTTAAATTCTTAAATTCTTAAATTCTTAAATTCTTAAATTCTTAAATTCTTAAATTCTTAAATTCTTAAATTCTTAAATTCTTAAATTCTTAAATTCTTAAATTCTTAAATTCTTAAATTCTTAAATTCTTAAATTCTTAAATTCTTAAATTCTTAAATTCTTAAATTCTTAAATTCTTAAATTCTTAAATTCTTAAATTCTTAAATTCTTAAATTCTTAAATTCTTAAATTCTTAAATTCTTAAATTCTTAAATTCTTAAATTCTTAAATTCTTAAATTCTTAAATTCTTAAATTCTTAAATTCCTAAATTACAAAATTCCTAAATTACAAAATTCCTAAATTGTTAAATTGTTAAATTTCCGAATTTTTAAACTTTTTATTTCCAACTTTAGTCCCTTCTACACAATATAAACATTATTTAAATATACCTATATGTTTATAATGCTGTAAAAATATAAGCATGTCATTTTATTTGTTAAACTTTACGGAATTATTTTCCATAAATAAAACTTGTATACTTTTAGAATTAAAGTAATAAACCAACAAATTCTTAAATTTAAAAATTTCACCATATTCGTTTTACATTAAATTGTTCAAACGCTGGAGAGATGTTGACAGAATATTCATCATCAGGGAATAAAATTGTACAAAAATTATTTATTCGGAATTGTAAATTACGAAAGAAGTTTAAGAGTCTGTCACACTGTAGTTGGTATGTAAATGTATGTTATTGATCACGTCTGTTTTCATTATGATAATCAAAATGTTAGCAACAGGAGCATAACATTTGCATTTACTGAACTTTGTACTTCGCGAACTTACAGAAATGTAATTCATCTTATTACGTTACCTAGCAGTTATTGTTCTGAAATGCTCATTCATCTCCATCACTCGCTTATAACAAGACGCTGTTATTCACGTGTAAATAGAAGTATATTGAAGAACACAAAATTTTGAAAGTCTGCAGGAAACGTTTAAAAATTCCATCGATTATTAACGTTACCTAAAACGTTAAAAAATTCCACCAAAGAAGGTAATTTTGTATTTTTGATATTACTTGGTTTCCATCGTAAATCAAGAATTTTTAATTCTGCATGTCGTTCCATCGATGTTCCATTATGAACCGTATTCTCTTTTAATGAAATAAACAATAATTAATGCAATGTATAATTAAAAATATATTTATTGATTTGAGATTGTTAATATATTCTATAATGAAACTCTGAAGAGAGTAAATATTTTATAAAAAAATTATATTATTGAAGTCAATATTGTTAGTCGTATGCGGTACTTTTACATATTCTATTCTACTTGTTTCTCAAGAAAAATGAAAATGGGTATGTAGTATTAATAAGAGGTAATAAAATGTGTTACAAAATATTACAAGAAAAGAACTAAGTTATACATGATTAGTTTTGTTTAAAAATAAATTTCCTATACAATTTTGGTCAATTGCCACCAGTTTTTAAGGCTGACCAAAGTCACGATTTTATAAAGTGAATTTTTCAGTGCTATCTAAAATTGGTTGTTGCTGAAGGTTATATATCAAAGCACGTGTTGATCTTCAATAACGGTGCGTCGCGCATGTCCCTAAGGTCTCAATTTATTGCAAGTCTACGAAATAGTCGATGCCTTTGCTAAATCTCAAATTTATGCCGAAACAGCGTCCTATTATTTGCAGACTTATTACATATTGTAAAATCCTATTATCGAGTGTCGTGAAGTTTGCATAACAACAATCTTCTTGAAAGTTGTAAAGAGAAAGATGAAGAGCAAACTTGTGAAAAAGTTTTCTTCTATCTTAACGCTCTTCAAATATATATATTTCTATTTGCATATCAAAAAATTATGTGATCTTACAATTTATAACAGTAAATACATACATTTTCATACAAAATGGACATTCTAAAATTAAAATGTAACGTTTTCCCAAAAGTTGACGACATTAATGAAATTTATGATTGTCTAATTAGATTAATAAAATATAGATTATTAAAATAAGTTGGTTCCATATTAAGGGGTAACACCACTCTAGGATTTTCAAAAAGACGATTTTTCTTTTTTTGGCTAAAACGATACTTTAGGGTCTTAAGAACGGAATGCCGTTTGATTTATAGTAGAAAACAAATTTTAAATGGTACAATTATCAATTTTGCCGCAGTGCCTCAGAGCGCGCACTGAGTACTCGCGTGGTATGCTGCAATTCATCGCTTTTATATTATTGTTATCATTTAAAATAATAAGTTTACTTGTTACCTACAAAACAAACAGAAGCATCTGGAAAGCTAGAGAAGGTAGCAAACACTGATCTGGATAGCCAAATGTATGGTACTAATGTATGGTAGGCATTGCAGATTAGCGGTGAACAGAGAATTTGAGGATTAAAATGTTCATAAAACTTCAAACGCGTCTTTCTCGAAACCAGTTTCTTCATACTGGGAGGACGGATTTCTCGGTGACTATTGCATAGATCGAATTGAAATCTTTACAGTAACTGCACAACAATATTGTCTTTGGAAGTACGTAGCCGTTTTTTGATTGAATGTAAATTTTTTTTTTATAAACAATTTAGTGCTCATTTTTCATGCAAAAAGTCGTAACTTCCACAAAAATTGATTAATCAAAAAACCCCTATGCACTTCCAAAGCCAATTGTATATAGATTATAAATTATTTTGATTTTTTACCCTACGACTCATATATAACGAGAAATTCGTCCTCTCGTGGCGGTGTTTTTCCAAAGTGTGTTTCCGACGATGGGCTCTGTCGCCACCATTTTGTACGAAAATGACAATAAAAAAATATTTTTTTGTAGTTCAATATGTGTTAAATAAATCCTCTGAAAATAAATTCTTTTCCATTTGTCGTTCTTCCAAAATAAATGATCAAAGTTAGACCTCTTTTTCGAGCTCTAGAGTGGTGTTACCCCTTAAGCAACTTTATCGTAGCCCTTCTCTGGTCCACTATTTTAAGCAAATTAATCTTTTGGTTGGCTCCTTTTTGTTGTATGCTGTTAAGCTTCGACTGTTCCTACGAAAATTCACGATAATAAATTTTGAAGAGTAATTTACGGAATGATGCCCTGCCCTTCCGCTTCTGTGTCGGCGTCTCTACCTTCATTTCTGACACTTGTTGGCAGTTTTTAGATTAATAATAATGTCAATAATAGGATCTGTTATAAGGCTCGTATAATATAATTATAACATTAAATGTCCGAGTCGCGATCAGTCTTACTGGAAACACTCGTTAACTAATTATTAAAAAAATTACCAACATTACTGTCACATTTTTCTGTCGGAACTAATATCTTCTTTTAAATATTTTTTTTCATTTTTCTTTTAATAGTGATAAATTTTACTTCCTATGTGCCATAATAATAGTAGCAGTTGAGGAATTTAAGTTGACTCATAATAATAGTTGCAAAAGAAAATAAACATAGGACGCAACATTTATTATAAAAGAAAAACTAAATTAAATTAAACAATAAAATAAAAATATTATTCCTAAATTTTATTTTAAATGTTCGGATAGTTCCTGAATTATTCAATAATTTCGTTACTGCATTTTAAACTTGGTAGACAAGTTGCTGCGAATCATTTCTTTCCCTATATGCGTGCGCTTAAAATTATTATTGGAGCATAGAGATTTAGGGGTCTAGGAATTTGGGAATCTAGAGATTTAGGGATCTACTATTTTTAGGATTCAAAAACTTGGGGATTTAAAGATTCGAGGCTGCGAGAATTTTGGTACCTAAATATTTGGGGATTTAGGAATTTGGGAATCTAAGAATTTGTGGATCTAAGCATTGGGGGATCTAGGAATTTTGAAAACTAGGAGTTCGAAGATCTAGGAATTTGGGGATCTAGTAATTTTGATATTTGAGAATTCGGAGTTTTAGGAATTTGATGATTCATCCATTCTCAGATTTAGGTATTTGATGATGTAGAAACTTGAAAACGTGAGAATTTCAATCGTTGGGAACCTAGGAATTTAAAAATTTGCAAATTAAAAATGTGAATATATAAAGTGCAATTTAAAAAATTATTTAAGTTAACAAACATGTTCTTGTCCAAAGGAAACCTACGAATGTACTTCTCATGCACCGCAATAAATGAGGTAGAAAATCTCAATATGAGATCCGATCGTTTTTTACTCATTTTCGATGAAATTTATTTCGTTAATAAATAGAATAATTTTCAGGTAGTTGAGTCGATAAGTAGAAGAACAGAACCAGTTCAAAACGATTTATCCACAAATAGTTAAATATATTGAATAAGGTTAGTTGTATTAACGAACACCACATTCGAACGTATTTCGGGAGATAGCTTTCAAAGTAACTTTAACTCAATTGATTTTATAGCGCTGTCAATATATTTGCTGCACCGCGAATATAGATCGTTCCGAGTCTAAATGATGTCACCAGTGTATTTAAAGTATAATATTACATGTTGCTTGCAAATACAGCATATTTGAATGCATATTATACCAAAAATATTCTTAAATAAAAAACAAACTAGTAGTGTCTGTACCATGTATATCATAACCTAACCATGTATATGATGTACGCGCTATTGATTTACTTTTTATTGAAGAATATCTCTCACTACACTCCTTTAAATTTACCTGAAATTTTTTGCGAATAGCTCCATAACCAAGGATGTCATTCAATTATGTGTCTGAAAAAATGTGGCATCTGTCATGTTTCGAAATCAAAGTGATTGACTACCTGCATATTTAGTATAAGTATACAGGGTGTTCAGCGATTTACTAGCCAGCGTTTTTCTCGTAAATGACTGGCACTAGAAAAAAGTGAAAAAGGAAAAAGTGATAGTGTTTTTTATAATCAACATAATGAAGTATGTATTTTTTTCGTGTTTATACTATTTTTTAAGATATGAAGGTAACCTTCAGTTTTTTTAACGGAATGGTATAAATTTTTTTATATCATATGAAAGAGCGTGTCGAAACGAATTCAACGATGTATTATATCATGACCTTGAAATCCATTCGGAGTCAAAAGCAAACGAAATATTTCAAATATTTCGTATTACTATACTTACCGGTATTTCTTACCGATATGTTTACATTTCGTGTTCAATGTGGTTTCCATTAGCTAGAAAGCACTTTTGGTGGTTTTATGTTATGATTAGGTCATGATAATAGTGTTATGATAATGGAAACCACATTGAACACGAAATGTAATCATATCAGTAAGAAATACCGGTAAGTACAGTAATACGAAATATTTGAAATATTTCGTTTGCTTTTGACTCGGATTTCAAGGTCATAATATAATACATCGTTGAATTCGTGTCAATACGCTCTTTCATATGATATAAAAAAATATATACCATTCCATTAAAAAAACTGAAGGTTACTTTCATATCTCAAAAAATCAATAGTATAAACACGAAAAAAATACATACTTCATTATGTTGATTATAAAAAACACTATCACTTTTTCCTCTTTCATTTTTTTCTAGTACTAGTCATTTATGAGAAAAACGCTGGCTAGTAAATCGCTGAACACCCTGTATAGAGATACGAAACAAAAATGCGAGAGTATGCAAAATAACGACGTATCATTTAGAATTTTTGGGATATTAGTCTGGTTTACGTGTTTAATACTATTGCTAATATTATTGTTAATATATGTAATATTTGGATTTGCTTGAATTAATGTTCTTTAAAAAGAAACAGGTATTATTCTTAAAATATATTTCGGAATGAAACATATGTATATAATCATGAACAAGTTAATTTTTGAATGAATATTAAAATCGCTTAACTAAGTTAGTATAGATAATCGATAGAGATAGGATTGAACAAAATTTTATGTAGCATTAACATCGCATGAATTTAGTAAAATAACAAGCAGAAAGTTTGAACTGCAGAGTGAAACGATCATATGTTCGTTTTCATTATGGCATTCAGCATGTTAATTAGTAAAATCGAAGTAGAAATTTGTTTCAGTAATGCTTAGTTACTTCTGGATTTGCGAAGAGGTGGTACACTTCTGCGCTACTACTTTATTTGTGAAAGTCGTATAAATAAAACAGGAAAATGCAGTAATTATATATAGTAATTCGAATACACGTGAAATGTTTCTGATAATAAAAAACGGAAGCAATTTTCCTTCCCACAGGATTTACGTTATTTTTTGCAGACGTGTATTCTTGGTACTTCCGGCTGGATATTTTTCATCCCTTCAGTCTTTATAACGGTAATGTGAACTTATAAATACGATATTGGTTGATACATAACAATTTCTTAAAATAATTTTTAACGTTCTAATTATACTAGGCTTACTTCCTCCTTTCTCTTCGTTAGCTTTTATTTATAACTAACTGATGTTTTAACCCTTTGCCTTCGAAGGTATTTTTCTTCTCAACAGGTAACAACTTTAAACCCATCTAGTAAAAGATTTAATTGTATTTTGAAACTTTTATTTACATTAATTTGAAATTATTATTTTTCTATTATTACTTGGCATTGTTTTACTAGGCTTGTGCATCACAAATAGTGTTTCCCAGGTTTTTACAGCCAAATGTTACTAACAAGGGACATTACCCAATCGCCAATCGCCGATTTTGATGCGCTTTGAGTATGATATAGAACGCAAAAAAATATTTGACACGTATTTTTTTTTATCGTTGGGGTTGCAAAACATATTTTCTCGAATATCTCAGGAACTATTAGGCCTAGACAAAAAATTAAATGTGCAAATTTTTCTGTTTTAGAAGGCCAATAATATGGCCTAAGTGGATTTTTGAAAAATTTATTTGTTTAAAAAATATGTTAAAAATTAACATTATTTTGCAAATTTTTTTAATAAAACTTTGTACTATTTTGATCAAATTTTACACATGTAAACTATAGGTCAAAAGACAAAATACGGATAAATTGGAATTTTTAATTTCGCTTGTGGAAAAAATATTATTGTCGTTGAAGTTATACGTACATTTTATACCTTCCGTTCGGTGCACAATTGATTTTTATACGTAATATTCTGGAAATTGTATTATATTACATTTTTTACACTAACTTATTTAAAAAAAGAATTTGAAGGTCCAAAGGTGCCTGTATAAAAATATGCCGTTTGAGTCAGATATCGCATTTGATCCGCATTATGGGCGCGTACTGGTGGCAGTATTCGACGCACGGAGGATCTTAACGCGTAAATTGTACTTGTGCGAAGTATAATATCTTCATAATGATGTAGAATACGTGCAATTAAAGGAATTACCCTGTTGATTAAGAATTTTTTCACGATTGTAAAATATATATTATTAGGTTGGGTAACTTTGAAAATACCACTTTTTTAATAATTTTTTAATTTTTTTAAATTTTGATAAGAAATATTATATCGCCAAATAAAACTTTGACAGTTTTAAGTATTAAAAAATCGCTACTGGATTAATTCAACCTTCTGATGTATGTGGTTATAGAACATGGACAAATTTTGCGCATTAAATATTAAATCTTTTGCCTGCGTTAGATTTACAAATTAACGTACGGGCATGGGACATAATTATCAAGATGTGTCCTTTAATTCATAATCAATTGTCCGCACCTAGGTATAAAAAACTGTTTAAGTACGCATGGTTACAGTATGGTTGCATCAGTAGCAGATTGGAACATTTTGATAATCCCGTTGACTTTAGTTTCAATCAAATTAAAACTATGTCACTTTTACTTTTAATTTCAGTGTTACTATATATCTTACAATCGTAAAGCAATTCTTGATCAACAGATGTAATTCCTTTAATTGCACGTATTCTACATCATTATGAAGATATTATACTTCGCACAAGTACAATTTACGCGTTAAGATCCTCCGTGCGTCGAATACTGCCACCAGTACGCGCCCATAATGCGGATCAAATGCGATATCTGACTCAAACGGCATATTTTTATACAGGCACCTTTGGACCTTCAAATTCTTTTTTTAAATAAGTTAGTGTAAAAAATGTAATATAATACAATTTCCAGAATATTACGTATAAAAATCAATTGTGCACCGAACGGAAGGTATAAAATGTACGTATAACTTCAACGACAATAATATTTTTTCCACAAGCGAAATTAAAAATTCCAATTTATCCGTATTTTGTCTTTTGACCTATAGTTTACATGTGTAAAATTTGATCAAAATAGTACAAAGTTTTATTAAAAAAATTTGCAAAATAATGTTAATTTTTAACATATTTTTTAAACAAATAAATTTTTCAAAAATCCACTTAGGCCATATTATTGGCCTTCTAAAACAGAAAAATTTGCACATTTAATTTTTTGTCTAGGCCTAATAGTTCCTGAGATATTCGAGAAAATATGTTTTGCAACCCCAACTTTGGGGGCCATTTTCACCCCTTCAACATGAACGATGGCCGATAAAAAAAAATACGTGTCAAATATTTTTTTGCGTTCTATATCATACTCAAAGCGCATCAAAATCGGCGATTGGCGATTGGGTAATGTCCCTTGTAAGATAAGAATATCTTACAATTGGATATAAGGATTCGTAGAGAAATCTCTAAGAATGGGTTTCATACAGAAATACAAAAGAATAAGGAAAAAATGTTAACATAGTTTGTGTTAACATAGTAAAAAATGTTTTAAATGCTTTATTCGACGTACAAATGTATAAAATCAACAAATTAATGAAAATAACACAAGTACAAAATAAGTACGGACTACTTTGTTCCTCAATGCCAGTGTGTCCCAGTTTTGTACGTAAAACTGTACCAGCAAGATCTATAAATAAACGCGACGAAACAATGTTATGTGGACATACGCTCTTAAATGTTTTATTGAAAGATTATGAATAATAGACGATTTCCTCCTTTAATACTTGATGCAAATAATGGTGGACTTTCATATTTTTTTTTATAACTTTTAGTAATGTATTCAAGAGTCTACGTTTATGTAAAAGTTTGTCCCTGTTTTTATTTATGAAATATTCTAGCACAGATATACGGTAGCACAGAAAGGTTTGAAGTTTCTAAATTGTGGCAAATTATGTATAAATGAAAAGAAACAAAAAAGAAAACAGAATAGAAACAAAAAATTGCTGCATACAAAATTGTTACACATTTAAACAATATACACCACATATTTATTCTAAAAAATTAACGTATATATTAGTTATTTTAAAATTATAATAAATACAATTACCTTAGTTTATAAATGCTTTAATGATACACTTTGATGACGAATGAGACAAATTGAATTTTATTGTTACAGCCGTTATATCACTATTTCACCATAAATGCAATGTTAATTAAAAAAACTTTTAATTATTTTGTTATTTTTGTTCAGATGTATGCCATGCTAAAAATAATTGAAAATTTGATTCACTTTGACCAAATGAAATTTTTTCCATTTCAAACCGCCACAGTTTTCATAATAATTAAAATTCCTAGCGAATGAATGCTACATTTTATATAACCTTTTTTATTTATAAATTAATTGTATTTTCAATTTTGAACGACTCAACTCTTTGTAGCGATGATGACAGCAATCGATGTATTAGCAAATGAGATTTCGAAACTATCGAATAACTCCGCTATTTTTAAACTTTCACACATTTTAGAAATTAGAATAGAAAACTGAAAGTGACATTTACATTTCGCGCGCACACGAGTGCTGTTCATTTGGTAAATAATACAAAAAAAATTGATAAACCTTTCAAATTTACGGATTTTTAAAATTCGAAACTCTTGTAACGATTCTAGAACTAGGCTCAGATGTTAACAGCGCTCGTGAGGTAAAGAGCGGCTTTTACCTACTGAACGACTCGTTTTTCGCAAATAACTAAATCTAAAGAATGTGGGATTCGTGTGATGTGCGGTTAAGGAATGAAATTCACAGGTCAAATCTTTCAACAATTAGGTTTATTCAATAAAACAATGAAAATGATGAGTTTAACAGATAACAAATAACAAATAACAACAAAATATGAAAAGTATATTGGCTGGTTCAAAAGAAACTAAATAGACTTTGATTGTTTAAGAATAATAATAGATACTCGACAAACTAAATAGTACATAATAGATGATTGTGAATGTAACAAAATGAAATTCGCTAGTTAATACTTTATGATAAATTGTACCTAAGTCTGACTCTTGGATAAAGTTAACTACGCTTTTATAAAATTAACTAAATTTGATATTCTAAATGTCTATGATTTGATTCTCTTTTACGAAGCTAGCGCAATGACAATATTTAACTTGATTAATATATTGTATATAGTTTACAGTGAATCCTGCCTAAGTGTGATTCGGTTTCTGAATTTATATAAATGTGCTTTTACAAAATTAATAATATTAGCGCGTTTATAGTCTACCGCTGCGAGGAATCCTACCTAAGTGTGATTCTCTAAGTGTATCTAAATACGCTTTCACAATGTTAGACAGATTAATAATTTTATATATTATCTAACGCGGTGTAGTCGACTACGGAAAATACACTAGTGACAGAAAAATATTCTTTTATTAATTCAAAATTCTAGAATTTGTTTGAATCTAATGAATTTTCCTCGGAACAGTTACTCTTTTTTAATTGAACTCGACAAATAATTCTCCATGACCCTTTTTGTCAAAACAAACACTGACAGTCAAAACCAGACCGCTTAATTGGGGAGCCTGTTCACTGGCTACTAGAACGACCCAACGATACAGGAAAAGAGTGAACAGTATAAGTCTAACAGGGTAGCAAATTAATATTGACTCTAATTATAAAATCGTAATTGCTGAACTGCCACCCAAAAAACACGGGCTTCAGAGACCAAGCCGCTCGAATGAGGAGCCTGCTATTCGCTGGCTACGAAACTGCCTAAAATGAACTCTGAGAATCTGATGGTGCGTTAGTAATTCGACAAAAATTATATATGAGTAGCTGAGAGCTCTCGTTTTGATGTCTTAGCCTTTCTTGGCGCTGAGCATAGCACTTTCCTAACGTAGTTTCAAATACAAGACCGCATGAGTGGGGAGCCTGTTGTTCACTGGCTACTAGAACGAACCAGCGATCAAATGGCAGGTATCCAAATGGCGTATACCCGCTCTTCCAATCAAGAATTAAGAATCTTTTCAGCTCTCGACAGCGAAAACTGTTCCGGTTATACTTATCTGAAGACTTCTAGCTTGCTCGACTTCGAAAACTGTTCTGCGATCTAGGCGGGTTTCGCTCGGCCTTTTATATTCGCAAGCCTGTCAATTTCCTGGAAAACCCCCATAATGTCGAAGTATATAATTTTCGTATAAACTTTTAATTAGACAGTAATTGTTGATTTAATTAATTTAATTGTTGATTTAATTACATTGTTAATATCGTATTCTGATTGATAGATAATGTTCTTGTTATAAAAATAATAATTTAATGGCGTTTTAATGAAAAATACATTTTCTATCTTCTTCTATACATATATTGCGTACGAATTCTATAAGGACCGCCGGGTCTAAACGTATAAGCATATGATGCTTCCAGAATATTCCATAGAGTAATATTATAATTCACAGTATATTTTGCAGTAAAATAACATTTGACTTTGATTCCGGATAACATAATACTAATAAGCTTGATATGTATTAATTAATTTGGTTAACTAATAGTTTTAATATCTAATAATATCGTAATTGGAAAATGTATCTCTATCTTTCTCTAAGATTGCACGAGAATACTAGGAATTTCGGGGCGAGCGTCGCAGCACGTAGTATGTAGTACTACGGAATTTTCCATAGAGAACATATACATTTATTACTGACAGTTTAACTAAATTCTTATGATACTTGATTTGTCTAATGTCGCGGTCGGTAAGAAAGAAGTACAGTCAGTAATTGAAGAAATAACACTGGGATAAAAGTTTGAAAATTCTTCAGGGATGTTACACTCTCATATTTAGAAATTCAAGAGTTTCGAAATATGGAAATTCATCACCAAAAATAACAGCATCTCACCATGCATCTCGTTTGAACTTAAATTCTCCTTCATATTTTAATTTTTTCTCTCTATTTGTGTCATTTATAAACTTTTTTTTTTCGAGTAATTCTTCCATTGTGATCACTTTTTTTGCATCCATGATATTGGATGCATGAGTTTGTTTCCTTCTATAACTTGCATTATTTCATCACTCTTGCGGTCAAAAATAATTAATTGACACTTTAGTCATAAAAATCCAAGTCATTTAAATTTCACGAGAGAATAAAAATTCCTCACGTAACAACATGCGATAAACATAACCTCCAAAGCAACTTACAGCCAAGATATAAAAAGCTATGCAATTTTAGACATTTTTATCTTTAATAGTTTCCGAGATAGCCTCAGGAATGCCAACCATCAAACTCATGAAATATGTGTCTCTTATTTTTGGCTAAGAGCCAAATATGAAAATATTTCGCAATATGAAAAGTTTAATCAAATTCTGGCGAAAACTGCGCAATAATCTATCTTATAAGAGTAATCTATCAGTCAAGAGCTGTCATTCTGCAATAATAGCTAAATATTTTATAAGTAAAGACGCTGTAGCTTTCGTTTTTGACAGATCACTTTTTAACGCCCCAATGTTTATGTTTTATTTCTGAAACTTTGCTAATAGACTGTCAATACGTACAATCGTTGTTAAAAGTGTAGGCGGACTTATTTGTTTTCAAATATTTGATAAAATAATGATCAGCCAATTCCCGGGTTCGCTAAATATTGAGAAATTTCTTTGTTAGCATCTAACAATACTAACCGGTCATATTTTTAACTTTAATTCGTTGAATACCGTAGTAAAAATTGTTATATATAAAATAGCAAACTATAATTGCAATTATTTGGAATACAATTGTTTTATTTTTCGATTCATACTTCTCGCATGATATGCAGAAGAAATATAATACGCTGCTTGTTTTATTTATAAAATATACGAAGGAATACCTGAAGATTTTTCGTTTTTACACGATAGTTAAACTAAAAACATACGGCATTATATTGAAGAACTATATTTCTCCAGGGAAAGGTAATTTATAGCACTGTGTCATTGTGCTTATTACAGTTAATATATTTACACTTATTTCAGGTTGTACGTATAAATAATTATTTATCTATTCAGAAACGCGTAGTATCTGCTCTTACAAACTAATCGAATTAACATATAGATTGTTGTATTTCTGTAAGGATATATAAAAAATACTTAAGTGTCCCTGTATATTAAAATTATTATTAAAAGTATTATTAAAATACTTTCAACCTAATAATTGTATAAAATGTATATGTATATTAAATAAGTTTTATAACATTTAAGATATAGAATATAAGTGTCAATATTTGCTACATGGGTTAAAATTTTAGTCAGCCATATTGAAATTTGTAGCTGGATCACGGACGCTGTGTGAACTATTAATGAGCCAAAATTTGTATATGTAAAGAGCATACCATATTTTCTTGTCATGTGGATTATCACGTTTTAGTAGAAACAAATTAAATTATTTAGTTTGTTAGTTAATGAACGTTTGGAACAGTTCGATTAGCAAATTATTGCTAAACGATTTTATAAAATAACTGGAAATGGAGAATAAATCTGGAATAGTTCTGTTATTTGAAATTATATTAAAAATATATCACATGATTTTTCATACGTAGAGAACGTAAAGAATATATGAGGGAGATTTTATTTATTTAATTAAAATTTCATATTTTCTTACGTCGATCGATTTTTCGGAATATTTTATCTAAAAAGGTATTAAAATTTGAAAATGAAGAAAATTAATAATTTGTGGAGTATTTTAAAATTAAAAATAGGTATATTATGAAAATCATTGAAATACCTGTTGAATTATATATAACATTTTTATATTTTTATGCAATGATTTTAATATCATATCAATGTTTATTATAATATTTGTTTATTTATAATATTAATGTAATATCAATGTTTTTAATATTGTACGTTTCTTCTTATTTCACGGAATTATATATTTCTATTTACACAAATCAATTTTTCGCAAACAATATTTTGCAAACAATAATTCAACAATTCGTAAGATATTTCAAATCATATCAAGAAATATCTTATTTGTAAATATGAAATATCTCATAATCTATTGATTCCTTTTTACTGTATACCTTCACAAGTTTTACGTAGAATGTTCCGCAGGATCGATTGACGTGAAAAAGTATGCAGTTCCATTAATAAAAAAAAAAAAAAACAAAAATGACTTTCATATTTTCTCTGTTCTTGTACCTATGTATATGTATAACAAATGTTTACATCGCGATATGCCCTTGTCTATACCTGCTATACACAGTCTGCAAATAACATTTTTTTAGATTACTACAACCAACGGAAATATTTAGAATTATAATTATTACCACTTGTATTTCTTCCGTTTTTATTATAGGCTCGGATGGAAAGGTTTTTAAAAGTGACCTACATCTTTTTTCTTCGCAACTTCGACCAGTTGTAATTTTTTTAAAAGAACAAAAGTACGTTATCTGGTAAGTCAGTTCTTCCAGTCTTCCAAAAAGTAAACCTATTTTGTCTAATATTAAAAAAGTTTTTTTAACCGACTTTTTTTGAAAGACTTTTATAACTGACTGTAGATTCCTACAAAAGAAAATTGAACCCCTAACAAAACAAAAGGGAGGAAAGCAATTACTCTTCACCAGGAAAGAAAGATTTTCCAGCAGAAGACAATGATGGCTTTGAATATATTTTCTGTAGCAATTTATTCTTCGAATTTACAGAGAGGTACGTTAAATATTTGAAACATTAAGGTTAGAAAAAGGACATATACAGTACTGATTCGTAACAAGCAACAGTTTTGTGATTCGTAACAAGCAAATTTCTATCTCCTCTTCTTTGTTTGAAGTCGGCCGCTGAGTGAGAGATCCGAGAAAGAATGAGAGGTCCGCGAAACCGAAGAAGTCATAAATTTTCACGGTCGACCGAACAGTTTAGTGGAAAGAGGACAGAACATATATATTGTTTTCTCACTCTGATACATAGCGATTCTGTCGTAATATGACATTTTTTTTAAATCTAATGGTTGACAGTGAACAATAATTTGAGGTACATTTTTATCTATAATTTTAATTAATTTATTTAACAAAAATAAAAAAAAGTTGAAGGAAAAATTATGTAAGTATAATACACTATATACAATATATAATACTATATGAACTATGTACAATGAAATGGTCATAAAACTAGCTGCTCGTTCAACCATAATTTTTTTCGAATTGCTTTATTGTCGCAGTAGTGGCGATGACCTACTATTTTTTGACATCAATATTTCTTAAACTACTATGTAGGTATATGTTTATATTCACATAATTGTAAAAAAATAAGGCAAAGTGTGACAAATTAGGAATTGCAGCGTGTTCGATTCATCTGATTCTACATCGATTCGTAATAAGCTACTGGTAATAAGCCACTCGCTCGGGTTTTGGCAGTTGCTTGTTACGAATCTGGTATATTATTCCATTCACGAAAATTTACTACTATTAAAAAGAGAAAGCATGCTATGTTCTGTCCTTGTCTAAAGAATAACATCGCTGCTCGAACGATTACTTTATAGTTTACCGCTACCGTCGTCGCGCTCGGGAACAAAGGCAAGCCGAAAATATACCTGATTCGTAACAAGCAACTCGCCAGACCCGAGCGAGTTGCTTATTACGAATCAATACTGTATGAAGTTACATTCTTCAGAAGTGACATATGTATCTGTATCAAAAATTGTTATAAATAATTTTTGTATAGGTATTTTGAGTATAGTGAGCTGAAGACGGCGTCCGAGTCATTATTTTTCATGTTTAGACGTCAAATTTCAAACAAATAGTACCATTTGTGATCAGTTACGTTACTACGAAACAAGGTTACACGTTGATCGCCATGACTCCAACATCTAAGCGATGCATGAATTTACAGTTGAATTAGTCAACCATTTTACAAAAAACGTGCGTACATATTCCATACAAAATTATATTTCTTATACATTAAATATTTTAAGCAATATGCAGTAAAAGTAAGTAAATATTGTGAGAATAGTCTGTTCGCTTTATTGAGAACAAAATTACTATTCTCTAGAACTTGTTACGAATTCACTATGGACGCTCGAAGTGTAAAACTGAGGATAAATAACTTGCAATTTTAACAGAGCGTGTCTGTTCACGTATGCTGATAAACACTAAAATATTGCATAAGAAAAATATCATGAAGGGATATATAAAAACGGTAAAAAAATTGTTTTAATTAGTAGAGAAACATTAAATATACAGTAATTTTCATTATTGTATTGCTCACACGTACAACTTACAATGAAATGTAGAATTTTATTTTTAACTATATTTTTATAGTTAATTATATTATGAAGTAAAATTTATAATTTTCCACCTGGAAAAATATTGTATCCAGCTTTAAAATGTTTAAGGTAGTAATAATAATATAATTATTATGTTGTACAGATTAATAATAAAAAATTCTATCTAATTTTGAAATCAGATAGAAAAGTATTATTCAAATTTCAGTTCAACTCCCACTCTGGCCTTTGGTATAACGCAATACAGAATTGTGGAGCAATTAACTTCTTTCTGATTATGCAATTGACTGTAGAAGGTAATCATGGTAGTTATAATCATTAATCCATTACTCGTTATGGAGATCAATCAATAACTATAAATAATTTTTGTGATCTGTAATCATAAATCAACAGCTGGTAATTATTCAATGAATAATTAATTTAAATTTTGTTGGAATCGGTAATATATGAATGTACAACAGTAATATCGGACCATCCCATAAATAATATGGCTGTATCAGTATCTACATATATTAAGTGTACATTTTCACAGAACATTGTATACGGCATGAAATGGTTTGAATTTAATCTGAACTTAATTTTTGAACATATGTTGTCTGATTTTATTTAACAATAACTAGTAAAACATTTTTACACTATTTCTTATGAGGTTCAGCTTTAAGATTTTCAGCTTGATATTTCTTGAATTACTTTTGAAAATAATGCATTATTCTGAATCATGCATTAATCATTTAAACATTAAGCATTTTAAATGCAATACACAACAACAACATACACATAGTATCACCCTTTTTTTAAATAAAAATTTTGTCTATTCAAGTACTTCAAGAGGCTAATGAATTTAGTTCATTGTATATACAAGGTATGTCCTGAAAGTAATATCAGTGACTTTATTGTGGCACGACTTCATGTCGGACCGCGATTATTTAGGTTAAAATTGGTAGTACGGAACATCAGCTAAACAGATCTCCGCTGCTGAAGGTGCTCCGAGCATCACTCCGGAGAGTGAGGACGAGCCTATCCGCGAGAATTGTTTTGCGTCACTGTACAAGTTAAAAGTTAAAACTCGTTAGAACAAAGTGTTGCGATCAAATTTTGCGTGAAACTTGGAAAGACGGCGACGGAAACGGTCGCTATGATCAAGTCAGCTTGTAAAGAAAATGCCCGATGTCAGATCGGCAAGTGAAAATACCCATAAAAGGTAAGCATTTCAGGACAGTAGACGGAATCAAAAGAGCTTGCACGACGGCATTGACGGAAATTCCGAAGGAGGCCTACCGCAATGCATTCGAGAGCTGGAAGACTCGCTGGAGTAGATGTATTGACGCAGAAGGAACCTATTTTGAAGATTTTTAGTCATTTGTAACGAGCAGTTCAATAAATGATTTTTAATCGACTTACTGACATTACTTTCAGGACATACCATGTATGTATATGTATGTGCATCATCGTGTCGACAATATTTAGCGACGATCTCTGACGCATAGAATTTGTTAAAATTCTCAAAAGTTGGATTTAAGTGCACTGTATTGAATGGTTGACTTCGAGTTTAAACAAAAACGTATTTTATTGCAAATCGTGAGTGATACCGGATTTATGTATGTTAGCGTCAATGCATTTTTGAGAATCGTTGGAGTCAATCAGCTGTTGCTGTTTTGTCTTCGAACGATTTATGAATGGGAACGATGTTCATTATGGATCTGGCCACGGAGTGGGGAAGGCGAGGATGCAGAAAGAGGGAATGAAGTTCGGTATAATTGCTATGAATCGAGCGTAAAAAAAAAAGAAGGATGTCGATGGTGTGTGGTTGTCGTTTACGTGCAGAAAGTAGAAAGTCGTAAATGGTTCGGTCATTAATAAAAAAACGAGACAGTTCGAGACATCCGACGCCTTCTTGTAAAAGAACCAAAATTAACCATTTGGTGCTTACGCCAGACTACGTCATTATTATTTAGTAATTATTTAACATGTATACATTGAATGTATGAATCTAAAGTTTGTATATTGTATGATCAAGAGTTTGTATACTGTATCAATGTTAAACTTTGTATTTTGTATAACTGCCCGACGCTTTTCCACGACCCAGGAAAGCTCGGAGTGGGCGTTCACACTTCCTCAAACTTGGAAGGGATAGCAAATTAATGTTTCCTATTGAATGACAAATATTTAGTGGAAGTGGAAAAAAAGTGACGTATGGAAAGTTGGGTTTTTTCCAAAACGACCGTAGCGAGTAAGAAACCTAAGGAGTACTCCTACATGAATGGAAAGTGCAAACAAAAGACTCTACGACTACGGCTAAGCGTTCTGACCCCAGATGTAACTGGTAATAAATCAAGAAAAAACTCGCTAGAATGTAATGACTCTTTGGGTCTTATTTCTGCTACGAGTTAAAAGCTATAAGAATTAACAAACTATTTCTAAAGAACCTAAAAATCGTAAACTAATATGCCCAAAACTTTGCCTGAGGTCTAATTCCCCCTAACACGTGTATTCTAAAACCTAACAGTATAAGTATGTACATATGCACATATAATTGCGCTAAATCTATAATTAAAATATGTAGTTTATATACATAATAGTTTTATATAATACGATTTAGTATCGATCACGTAGCCAATACAAACAACGTAAGTATAAAAGAAATGCAAGTCTGAAAAACGTAATTCAAGATATGACTATACATACATATGTATACATATATGTATATTAAGTTTGTTTTAAATTGTAATAATTTCAATAGTGGATGTAATAAATATTAGCAGTGAACTTTCAAAAAAATATAATTTCTTACACCATTTAGATTTTTCACGCAATTAGAAAAAGTCTATAAACGCAAATTAAAGAGAAAAACTATTTTCATTGTAAAGGGTTCACTTAACAAAGATGTATTTTCTGAAAAACATTTGTATCACAAATACTTTTAAATAACCCATCGATTGACCTGATTTCTCTTATAAATCTTCAATTACTAATCAGGTTGTATTTTATTCAACTCTTCTTTAACGACTGTTCAGCAACTTGACATTTAAATAAAATCGACTGAATCTTATTTCTTTGAAGTACAATGAATCTATTGCTTAATTACCGTCGTAATGAACTACGAAATTAGATTTTATACCTGATTGATTCGATTAGAGTCATGTTGTTACAATATAGTCAAAGGATGAAAGTTACATACTAAAGCACTTGTCTCTAATAAATATTCCGTAATTCGAAAATCGATATAATACTCAAGAATGGAATATGTCAGTGACACAATATCGCTGAAGCTTGTATATTAAATTCCTTTAACACATTGATTGCCATACTTAAACAATTGAATATTGCATCCAGTAGTGTTTTAATTTTTAATAAATTTGACCAAGTATTTTTACAATATCTTGTTACATTTGTTTTCCATAGATCTATGGAAATAATGCGACAATTTTTTGCGACGAACATATTTTTAATAATAAATATTAGATCAGCTTAGCAACTTAGTGTCACCCATATATGGATGACGTGGCAGGCAACGTGTTAATGAGTGATTAGCTATAACAATGTTTCAATAATAGAGTTCCAATAATAGTCTTATCGTAAATCTTTCTACGATGCAAGAGTATACAATATACCCTACATAGTCCACTACTCGTTATCGAGTTTAGAAATTTCGAAATTATTGGCAATATTCCTCCCAGGAACTCCTACTTAAACAACAAATACTTTTTCGAAAACAAGTTTACGTTGTTACAACAAATTTTAGATACATATTTATTCGATTTTATGTAAGACTCCAGAAACATGAACTGAAAAGCTATTTACTTCGGAAAAATGAAAATATAGCTGACTTTTTGTGTACATCTTATTTTGTCTTGAGTTGAAGAAGAAAATAGACCTTTATATAAATAACACATATAATATAATAAAAAAAGAATACATTGGGTTCGAGTATGCAAATATTTTCTTGACTTACTTACTCTTTGATTTTCCGCTAGGTGTTGCACTATACTAAGAAATATGTGGACATATATCAGGTATATCAACATTTCGGTATTAAAAAGTTGATCTAAAATGTCTTTTGCCAAAATCGCGTACGCTAAAAAAATTTATTCGAAGTCAAAGGTTACCATAATTGGTTATTTTAAATATCTCGTTGAATGTTGACCAGGTAACAATGAAGCCTATATTTATTTTATCAAGAGATAAATATAGTTCTTAGACAAGCCATCATTGTCATAAACTAAATTATTGCAGAATATTATGTTCTTTTCACGTATTTTATATCCTTACAGTTGTTATGTATTTCACATTTCACATGTCATGTAAATTTCATGTAAATTGTAACATTTTATTGATTCTATATACTTTCATGAAAGATGTCATATCTCAAAATACTCTTATACATACAATTCTTAAATGTCAACAAAATATTTTTGTGCTACATTTTATAGTACATTAGGCATAATTGATTTAAGGTATAAAAATATTGATACACTGATTTTCCATATTTCTCAAATTTTCTTGATTCCCTAAATTAAAGCTGTGTCGTGTGAGGAAAAACTTGAGTAATTTCCCAACAAATTTAAAAACTTGATGACTTTATATTTCAGAAATCTTTGCACTTTGAGTACCTACTTTGTATTTTAAAAAAAGTATTTACTACACGTTGTTAATAGCGTTTATTTGATCATTATTTATTTGATATATTTAGAATGAACGTGGTGTATATGATAGAAATGATTAAAATGCGACTATTTTTTATATCGTGAGCAGTTATATTACTGACTGTAAAATTTGGAGAATCCATAAAGAATTGCAAAAAATTCCAAAAGTGTTATGTAAATAACATGAATTTTGAGAACAGTAATATAATATTACATATGTAAAATTTAGATCTGCAAAAAATTATCATATTTTAAACATTTCTTTGATGAGTACCATTTTTGTTCAAAATATGTCGAATCAATAATTAATTTTAGTAATTTTAATGCATAATACTTATCGGAACAAATGAAATAAGGAAATACAATTTTCTATAACAATGTAGCTTGTAAAGTTAAAGTATTGTTATCTCTTTAATACGTTTCAAATAAGTTTTTTATATACAGATGAAAAATTCAGCATAGAGGTAAATTATAAAGCAAATCCTTCGGAAAAATTGGAATTCAATATTGCGCTAAAAAATTTCAATTATCTCCACTCGAAATTGAGTTTCACCCCTTTAAGCCAAATGTTTTCTGCAATAAAAAGTACATATTTCATAGCTTTGTTTTAGTAATATAATATATGCGAAACTGAAAAATTCGGAGCAGGTTTTTTGTAAAATTTCTTGTTAGGATAATTTCAAAGTTGAATTAATTTTTGCTTGAAATTAATGACGGTTGCATGTAGCGAAGACAAGGCAACTATACTAATTTCGGTATTGAACTAAACTTCTACACTCTTATGAATTCTAATTAAGATTTATAGGAATAACATGTCACACATTTGTTTGAAATATGTTATGTATTTTCTAAAATTTAGTTATAAATTCAAGACTTTAACGATTGGCTAAATCTATCAAAATACATCGAGTACTTTTAACATTCGACAAAGATATCATACTTCGTATTTGCATTTTTAGTACAAATTGTTGTGTACTAATTATTTCTGTACATAATTTGAATCATTATATCAGGTATGTCAATAATTACACTTTACTACTTATTTATGTTTTTTTCATAATATATTTTATAGTTCAATATCTTCAACTAAAATAGCTGTTTCGTTTTATTCTGCAACTTTCTCCCATTTCTAATATAAAATATTCATTAAATGAAAGTGATGCTCTGAAATAGAATTTTAACTTAAAATGCGAAGTATTCGTGGCTTACTCTACCAATATTTTATGCACTGATATAATTTTAAGAAATTCTTTACATTGAATCTATTACATTTCTTTGTACTTGTCAAATGTATCCACTTGTACGTTTACGAGTATGTAGGCATATATTCGAGGTTACTGTGTAAAATTATATTGGAATTATAGGACTGTATCTTTACCACTTTCTGTGAAGCAAGATAAACAGCTAAAATAACACAAAAACAACTATGTATAACTCCAAAATCTGTATACGTAATGTTACAAACAAGAAAGTTAACTGCAACCTTCACCACTCGTGGCGCCACTAACGTACGTGTCACTTATCATGTTATATACGAGGTCTGTCCCAAAAGTATCCGACCTTCCTTCATATTTCCCTGCTGGTGTTATCCTACGTCATGGGGCTGGTGGCATCCTTCGAAGTAGTCCCCATTTGATTGTATAATACGCTGCCAATGACATTTTCACTTATAAAAACAGACCTGGAAGTCGTTTTTCGAAATAGCCTTTAGAGCGTTCGTCGTATTAGTTTCGACCGTTTCTTTATCGTCGAGTCGGTGTCCTTTGAGTGGCATTTTCAATCTTGAAAACAACCAAAAATCGCAGGGAGCTACATCAGGACTGTACGGATGCTAACGGAGCTGTATCACTTTGTGCTTCGTCAAATATTGCTGCACAAGATTTTATACATGCGCTGACGCGTCATCGTGATGAAGAAGCCAATCACCGCTTGACCAAAACTGAGGCCAAAACTAGTTTTCGGTATTCCAAGATCACATTCTAGTTCTCGCACAGTCAATCGACGATCTTCCTTGGTCGCAAGTTACACACGTTCGACATTATTAGGTGTTGTTGTCGTGAAAGGCCGCCCAGAGCGTGGGTTACTATCAACAGATGTGCGACCATCTTTGAACCACTTATACCACTCCTTGATTTGTGTGTTGCTCATACACTCGTCCCCAAATGCCTTCTTCATCATTTCCATGGTCTCCGCACAACTCTTTTCGAGTTTTAAGCAAAATTTGATACAAATTCATTGCTCCGATCTTTCTGTCATTTTTCACAACAGCAGAATGCGACGAACATAAAAAACGCTTCGTAAATAAATGCACGTTGCACGTGAACTAAGGTGTCCCGATGAAAACTGCGATATCGTGGGAGTTCGTAAAGCTTGGCAGTTGATACTCATACCCGGCAAATGACGCTAAAATTGTCAGGTGCGAAGAAATTAAAGAAGGTCGGATACTTTTGGGACAGTCCTCGTAGATCTATGTTTAAAAAGTATCCACTAGGCATCTAAATGATTTTCATAAATGTACAATGTCTTAAGATACAGTGTCTTAAAAGAAAATTAACAAAAACAAAAGATATAAAATTCAATATCTGATAGCTATGACTACTATTTAATTAAGGATTAATTAATAAATACCCATATTACATACTTATGAGGATGGACACATTTACACGAATATATAGAGCAAGCAGTTTTTTTAAGTAAAGAAAATTTACTTATGAAAATATAGCACACAAATTTTTCTTACGTAAAGAAAAACCCAGTCTTCCATGAAAATATAAAGCCAAGACGTGTCTTAAGAGAAGAAAAACTCAGTGTTCCATGAAAATACGAAGCGAAGACTTTTCTTAAAAGAAGAACTCAGTGTTCCATGAAAGTATAAGACAAAGGCATTTCTTAAGTAAATAAGTACTACTGTACCGTTTATACGAATAATTTATTCAGCGATGTAATATACATGCAGTTGAATTTTCTCTCGTTGAACAGATTTTTAATTTCTTAGAGTGTTCATTCGCTGGTGGCTAATCCGGCAACGTTAATGAGTTCCTTGCAAATGAAGGATTGCATGCGGCCAAGACGCGATGCACGAGACATACAGGTATAACTATAAAAAATGTTAGCATGTAACGATATTAAGAGTATTGCACAGAGTGGTACGTATTTATCAGACTGTATATGTTAAGTTAATGATCGTCCTTGTGATCCTTAATCGAGAGTTCCTTAAGAGAAGTTACTTATATATTCCGTGCGATTTAAACCTAACGTAATATTTTCTCTCTTTTATTACAAGGGTAAAATTTCATGGACAATTATAACAAAATTTCGCTATCATCTTTAGAACAATAGTTAGCGGCTATTAACACTACACAATATTGTTTGTTTCGTATCCCCATGCCTTAATATCGTCTCCTACACGTAACGCATATAACTGTTGAAATGCGATAAATCCGGCTTGTATGTTTACCGCAATTGAACTTTGAGTTTAATTTGAATTCACCTGTCCATCAATAATCAACATATCCAAAATTCTTTGTCTGTCTTAACATATGTAGTAATAATTAAATCGTTCTGCCTAACGGACTTGTCAATAAATACTTATCCCATTTTTACTTGTCATACTTTTAACTCTTTGGGGCACGATAAGATTAAATATGTCCCACCTTTTTGCTACAGAGAAATGCATAGTGAGATATTTTTCGACCCACCTCAAAATATTGCAATGGCTGCATGTGCATGGGAACCCACGTGGCATAGAGGGACTATTTTAATCCTACCCTATAACAACGGATCGAACTGAATTATTATTATTTTTTATGCGGTCCATTTGCTAATAAAAATATACTAATTTTGTTTAAATAAAAAGCAATAAAATTTTTGTGTAACATGGGTCTACTTTATTTTCTGAAATCCTGTGCTCTAAAGAGTTAGGAAGTTAATTAGGTAAACAATATGGTTCAGTGGCCGTTATGTATTAAGTAAAATTTGGAAAACGGTGCAAATCGAACGGTGTAAATCGAAACTAGAATCATTATTTTTACATAGCAATAAATAAGGCAGTACATTGACTGTTCTTATTCAATTGTTTTCAATTAATGCATTGCTTACTGCATATTTTAGCGAAGATCTTCCGTTATTTAATTTTCAATTCAGATTTGAGTGGGTAATGGTGCGCAACACTTGAGTTATCTGATTCAATGAAGGCAATGCATTAATTAATTATAATGCTAATAAGTTGGACTTAGATTCATCGCAGGGAATCTGAAAAACCGGAACAAATATGTGCATATGTGATGAAATAGAAAAACGTAGAGAAATTTGATACTGCAGTACATATTTCTACAAATTGTAATTGTGTTTGGTTAAATTAAGGTGTATATTTTAACAACTATATTCGCTTATGTTGCTGATTATACTTTAACTCATGTATACCATTAACTATAAGTTTGATGCATAATTATAAAGTGTTTGAAATTCTGCGTTAACATAGTATTCTATTCTTGTTTTTACAAATAGAACATGCTAACTTGTCAATTAACCGATTAACACAATTCTTATCTTAAATTACAAAATTTGTTAAGATGCTTTTCTTGAAAACTATGTGAATCTTTATGGAGACGAAGAGTTAATGTGTATCTTTACTTTTAATTTCAATGTACCTTATGTACATTAAAATATATAAATACATAAAATACAAATGTATAATGTAGAAAATATGTACATTGTATGTGTACCGCTACGGTAGTATTAATACATTGTAACGGTAGAAAACAGGGACACAACACACTCTATATATATTCCTCTAAACAATGTTTATTTCAAATTATATAACACAACATAGTATTATACTACTTACACAATAGTTTTTCGCAGTACTATACATACGCCAGATCCTGTACATATAAAAGTATAATAATGGAAAAGTATAAAAAATGTTTATCAATAATCTTATTACATGACTTTCGTATAGTAGCATAAATAGAATATTTAATATTTAATTAAGGAAGTTCTAAAGATTAATTAAAATAGAACCAAGTAGCCGGGTGTTATTAACACTTTTAATAAGAGAAATACAAAGAGGACTATAAAAGATGGATGAGAAAGAAGTAAAAAGAAAAAATGATGTTAAAAGATATTACAGAGACATAATAACGACAATCGGCGAAAAGAAAAAGGAAAATCAGAAAGAAAATCTGTATTAAATGTCGGGTAAAATGCAGTCTTTTGCAAGATCAATGCTGAAAGAACAAAGGTTGGTGTTAAACCCAGAGTCTGAATCTCTGAGTTTCGAGTATTGTACTTCGTGCTATCTAACTCCGAAGGACCACCCGACTGATTCGGAAATAAAAAAACTAAGTGTGTGTTTTACTGAGCTGATATAATCTAAGTTGAAAACTGATGAACTTATACAGGAGTTGCTGAATTGAACTGTTACTAATACAAGTTGCTGAAGATCTGATTTTTCCTGACCACATCCGCTTCGTCGTCAAGTCGGTTTCGCACCCCACCTCTTTTTCCTAAAAAGAGGGTGGGCCCTAACTCTAAGTTTTGCTATTCCTTAAAACTAAGGTGACCAATACCGTGTCATCCCCTTCCAGTGCGCAGAAAAGCGCGGTACATCCCTGGAGCGGGGGTGACAGGCTGGTCACTGCCGTCAACGCACGTTTGGCAACATCGGGGAAATTCCGTCAGGTCAAGATCCCTGGGGACACTAATTTTTGAATTTCTAAGGAACCCTCTGGAATACGACTTTATGATACCCGGGCTGAAGCAAAAAACTAAACAATAGCTAAATTTCTAAGTGCCGCATACTGGCTGCAGACCAGCCTGCTGAAACTCAAAGAGGAAAAAACTAACGGTTACAAATGACATCACGAATATTTGGCCGTATCATAAAGTTGTCCACTTGATGTCTTAACAGTTGGTTTTTTGAAAGAAGATAATTAAAACAAATAAGAGAAAAAATGAACAATACTAGTTGCTTATTATTAATAATGTTACTCAGATGTATCAATGGCTTAATATATGTACATATTTTGTAAAATATTACAGTTATGTAGCGATACTTAATTACATTTCATATGTTGTTGGAGTTCCCGAATCAGGAGTACTCGAATTGAATACAATAACCAATTTATTGTTCAATAATATTACAAGTTAAACCTTAATCTAGTTTTCTAGTTTTAAAAGTTGTACTTTGCTCGGTGAGGTTCGGAAAAAATCTGATGAGAAACGGTGTTGAGAAGAAAAAAGTAAACTATTGGCAGGAAACTATTGGTTGATATTTTGGATAAGGGTGTGGGAACAGGAAAAGTCATTTGCTAGGTTATTTGCGAAGGAGGTGGCTTAAAAAAAAGAGTGATTTATTAGGAAATGTGGCAGTATTTTAGCGGAACCTTGGAAAAATCTTGAAGCTGCAGGAAATTCTAAAGGGGCATGTTTCGGTGATATAAGACAAACAGGAAAGCGCAGAAAGTGGACAATAAGGTAAAGGAAATAAAGAAAGAGCCAGATAGTCAGAGCCAGTAGAAGAGAAAGTCGGACGGTTCGTTAGGATTTCCCACAATATGTTTTGCGCTAATATGAAAATATTATCCATTATAAAGTGTACATGTATCTGAAAGGGCACATGTACCATTTAATACACGTAATTTTCTTTCAAATAAATTCAAGAAAGTAAATTATAAATTGGACTTTTCATGGAAAAAAATAATGAAAACAAGATTACATTCTTAAATGAAATATAAGCAAAGTAATTATTTCAAATATTAGTTTCTAGCGTTAGTCTTGAAATTATATCATTGATAATTTCTTACGTCTCGAGGGGTCTTCCCCCTAGGGATGGGCATAACATTTTTGCTTATATCGTAAAGGACATTTTTACGTATATAGAATGAACACTGTAAATAAATTTTAAAGCATTGCTGAATCTGAAATAAAATTTTCAAATAATTCTTAAAAATTTCTGTTCATTTTTTATTTACTATTACTTTTATTTACTAATTTTTATTTACTGATTATCTATAGTTAGTGACGATCAAAGTTGCTTCCCTACTTCCATCCGATATCTGTTGTTCGAATAAAACTTTGCTCAACATTGCCCGTGGGAAGCGATTGCTCGGAGCAATAAAGGCACTGCACAAAGGGCGTCGAAATAACCTTGCAATGGCACACTGTTTTTTTGAACTACGAAACGTCACACCGTATACTTTTTGGGTCCTGGACAGATTTCAAAGCAAAAATGTCTAAAAAAAATTTCGTAGAAACAGTACGTGAAAGGTCAATAAAAGACAAGTATTCGAAAATAGTTTAAAAAATGTACTATTTACAATTATTTTACAATGCAACAATAAAAATTATTTCATAAATCATAAAGCATTTCATAGTATCAGTTGCATTTAGCAATATATTAGGGGTACCGAAAAGTAATCAAAATTTTGTTTGCTAGCGAAAAACATTTATTTATTAAAGAAATCTTAAATGCTAATCAACAAAATAATTTCCATCATTTTCTAACGCTTTCTTCCAGCGTAAAGGCAATTGTTCGATTCCCTTTTTAAAAGAGTTCTTCGATTTTTCGTTAAAAAACTTTGAAGTCATCGAAGAAATTTTGAATACTTATCGGTACCCCTAATAAAATAAACGTTAAGAAGTAATTTTAGTTTTATATATGTATACTACATTAAGGTTTAAAAGAAAGACGCTCTTTTAACTTTAACATGATAAGCTCTTTACAAATTTAAGTAGATATAGTCAAAACTTTTATTCTAGTTACATGTACTTATACTGGATATTTTAGGTGTTGCGGTACAAATGAAAGAAGGATAAATCTACGTAAAAACATTAGCCAAAAATATAAAATAAACTTTGTTACAATGCAACATCATTTTTGGCGAAACTGAATTTGGACTTTGAAGTATTTGTAAAAACTATATTTCCAATATATGACCCAAAATATGCCAAATACAACTTTTTCTCATCCCGACAATAAAGATTGACACAGAACAGTTACTCAGAATAGTGACCTTTTATCAAAATGCTTTAAGGCCATCAAAGTTGATGAAATAGCAAAGTAACTAGTCACCAAATTTGATTTTGTAATTAACGTATCTTCATCAACACGAATAGTTATTTTCGTTTGTTTTTCATAGTGTTCGCTGGTGGTATTACATGATTGGCTATCTATTTTATATTAAGTATACTTTATACTTTTGTAATGTGAGTTTGATACTGAAAATTATTCAAAGAAATGTAACACCGCATTTGAATGTAATTAATGTAAGCACGTTAATGTGAGTAATTACATGGTTCGCAAAATTCGAATTATTTGTTAATTAGTCGTTTCATTATCGCGCCGTAATGCCGTTTACTGTTCAACCGTGATCTGTTTTCCACGAATCGACCGATCGAAAGGGCGAGATTATCGAGGAAGCGCATCAAACGTGACCTAATAAAGCTGATTTTAGGTCACTAGGTTTTCTCCATCTTCCCCTTACGTTTCCTTCTCTTTTCTCTTCAGATTGCTTTATTCCTCTTTTGACTTCTACTCTTCGTCTTGTCTGCAACCGCTACTCATCCCTTTTCTGTTTTCGTTCATTGGCGAGAAGAGTGCGAAAGAAGACCCGGGAATTCAATACGGGACTGATTGGTCCGTGCAATTGTCCGTTGGTCACCGATTGTCTCCAGACTACGGTTGCTAAAGAAATCCAGCAAAGAGGAACGTAAAAGTGCGCGTTCTTGAGAAAGGAATCGTTATATCCGTACATTTTATCTGCTAAAGACGGTTTTATTAAAAGATCCATTATCAATAGAGTAAATCCTCGATGTAAGTGAATGTTTTGGATCTTAACTTTCGCTTATATCATGTGCATTGATTGAAGTTTGTTAAAAGTAGAGAAGGACAGCAAACGAAGGAAACTTTTACCAATATATTTGTGGCACTTAATAAAATGAAACTAAATAGGACTTAATTTAGTACATATTTGCTCAAGTAAATTATTAGAAGTGTTTACGTCCCGAATCACATCGTGTTTGGTCTTATTTTAATTAGGAAAATGCATAAACATGTTGAGGAAAGTTGCATAAAAAATGCACTGAAAATAAAAAAATTAGCAACACATTGGTATTTGAGAATTTAGAATCAGATAACGTTAATACCAAAAATGTATTGTTTGTGTTTATGACACATTTACAATCACAAATGTCATATGTTTCGACTACAAAAATGTTATTATGAAAAGATGAATAATTTAAAAGTATTTGGAGATAACGTTTTGATTTCGTATTTACTGAGATTTACTAATTAGACACGGCATTGCCTGACTTCAACTTATTATTTTTGGACTAATACTGTCCGACTCTAATCCTCGCATTACAAACAATATAATGAGATTTTGATGAAGCATATTTCTGTCATTTAATGCAGTAAACATAGCACAAATTATATCGTATTTGGTCTCATTTTAATCAGACTGATTAATGTCAATGATAGAAAAATGTTACAAACCTATTTGTAAAAATTTAATAATAAATGAATTAAAATTAAATGATTTATCAACGACGGTCAATGACGGGTAAATATTTATTTCAAATAGAGAGCGAATTTACTTTCTTTTGTTTTTTTCAAGACTGCCAACTTTTTTTTACGTTGTTTTCCTTATGTTTGCCCGCGCTTTCGGGAGTCATCGAAATGTATTACTTAATAGAAGCATGAGCTTCCTTTCATTATATAATTCTATTTGTGTATTATTTTCTCTTATTAAATAAACTGCGTGTGTTGGCCGACCACAGTTATAAATGTTTTATTGTGAGTGTCCCCGAATAAAATTTACAACACATACATTACTATAATCACACGGATATACCCCAACATGAATGATGTTACATTTCGTATAATCTCGAAGGTGTCTCTCTCCCGGTAGTAGGGATAATCCATTAACTTATATCGTGTAGATCATTTTCGCTTATATTAAGACATTAGCCTTAGCCTTTACTAAGTCATCAATATTAATTATACCCACTCCTTACGTGGTACCTTTTCTACACAAATCTTTCTGTTGTGCGAATATTATAGCATTATTTACGCAATAGACATGTTCTATATTACACCATTCTCTTTTTAATATTTCTTTCAAGTGTTCTTTCGACGTTATATCATGTTTTCGCACATTTTTTTTTTGTTTCGCCCATACACGTTTGATAGCATTTAAATCAAGCAGTTGTGGAGGAGTTGTTAACCTATGGGGAGTATTGATACTAACAACCACTGAGGTACTATACATATAGGTTGTAGGTTTTGCGTCTTGTTGACAGTCTTGTTGAAAATAAAATTCATCTAATTCAGTCTAACTCATCTACACTGTTTTGTAAATTTTCTTTTAAAATATTTAAATATAAATGTTTATACACTATTTTATCTATTATTACTAAATTGCCGCATCCAGGTGTAGCAATATATCACACTCCCACTTCAGTGTATTGTCGTCGATGGCATATTTTTGAAATCCAATCCAGTATTACCTTTCCGCCATACTTTTTTACTATCGTCCAACTCAAAAATATTAAATTTTAACTCTTCGGAAAATACTACGTTTTTTCCAGAAGTCGTCGCTAGTATTTATGTAATTGCTCTGCACATTCTAATCTCTTTTTTTGTTTACTTGGCTTATGAGTGGTTTCTTCCTCGCAGCTTTACTGTTATATCCGGCCCGATATTGATCACTCTTCGTACTGTTTTAGGGTGAATTTCTTTCAGCATATATTCTTTAAGGTATGATGCAATTTCGGATACACTAGTATCTGCTTTCTCTTTAACAGTTTGGACAATTTTATGCTTTTCTCTCGCATTTAATTTTCAGGGTCTACCGGTTCTTTTTTTATTCCGCAATATTCCTTTTTTTTTATACCTGTTTATAATATTTTATACAGTCGATCGACTTCTGTTTAGTATTTCTGATATATTTCTATATGATTTGCAATTTCTCTTTCTTTTAATGTTGTTTCATTGCGTTTTCTTCTCATATTGCAAATATTAGTGTTAAAGTGTACTTGCCACGACTACTACTGACAACACTAACATAACATCATCTGATGTAATGGTAACATTGATCAGAATGTCCTGATGCCATCGCAACTGTTGTATTTATCAACATAAATAATAATGTACGAATACTTTTGTCCCGGCGCATTCTTACGGTCCTGTGAATTTCAGATCATTTCAAGTTACTGCACGATGTTATTGCCTTCGGTTATAGGTCATTTATTGCTATAAGTGTAATGTTTAATACACAACTATATATGATTAAATATACTTAATAATATAGAAAATATTGTTCGATTTATTTTTACATTTCAAGTGTACGAATACTTTTGTCCTCCATTGTATTTCTAAAACTTATATGAAGTGCCTCTTATTTCCAATATTTTTTCTTTTTTAGTGACAGATTTTATTAGTGCGACTTTATACGCGTGAAACCAATTCCCTTGGAATGAATACTCCGCGTAAATTGAGAGATGAGTGTATATCAAATTTCAGATTTGTTATTTAACCATTCTTCAAAACTGGGTTGTGAGTAAAATTTTTTTGAAAATGATAATTTACTACTATTCATTTTTTCTTTGTATTATGACTTGGTTCATTGTTCAAATTTTTTCCAAACTTATGACATTTTAATATTACATTAATCCATAAGGTGCATAATATTAAAGAAGTCGTATTATTAGTAACGTATAAAAATACAGTGTTTAAACTATGTTAACTTATTTATTTAGAATTGCAATCTTATTACAATAAAGTTTAGTTAATAATTGTTATGCCAATATAAAACAAATCTTGTTGGAAACTCAATGTGCGATGATATATTAATTACAAAGCCTGTATCAATTATGAAGCCTTCATATAAAAATTACCAATAAAAAAAGACATGTATAAATAAATACAAACAACGTGTTTAAGGGGTAACACCACTCTACGATTTTTAGAAAGTCGATTTCTTTTTTCTTTGCTAAAACAATACTTTAGAGTCTTAAGAACAGAATGCCGTTTGATTTATTGTGGAAAACAAATTTTGAATGGTTCAATTATCAATTTTGCCGCAGCGCCTCAGAGCGCGCACTGAGTACTCGCGCGGTATGTTGCAATTCATCGCTTTCGTATTATTGTTATCATTTAAAATAAGTTTACTTGTTTCGTACAAAACAAACAGAAGTATCTAGAAAGCTAGAGAAGGTAGCAAACACCGATCTGGATAGCCAAATGTATAGTACAGGCGTTGCAGATTAGCGGTGAACAGAGAATTTAAGGATCAAAATGTTCATAAAACTTCAAACGCGTTTTTCTCGAAACCAGTTTCTTCATACTGGGAGGACGGATTTCGCGGTGACTACTGCATGGATTGAATTGAAATTTTTACAGTAGCTGCACAACAATATTGTCCTTGGAAGTACGTAGCCGTTTTTTGATTGAATGTAAACTTTTTTTTTTATAAACAATTTAGTGCACATTTTTCATGCAAAAAGTCGATTCATTCCTTAAAAAACACATAACTTCCACAAAAATTGATTAATCAAAAAACTCTTACGTACTTCCGAAACCAATTGTATATAGATTATAAATTCTTTTGATTTTTTATCCCACGACTCATATATAACGAGAAATCCGTCCTCCCGTAGGAGTGTTTTTACAAAAGCTGTTTCCGCCGATCGGCTCTGTCGCCTCCATTTTGTACGAAAATGACAATCAAAAACTATTTTGTCGTAGTTCAATATGTGTTAAATAAACCCTCTGAAAAGAGATTCTTTTCCGTTTATCATTCTTCCAAAAAAAATTGTCAAAATTAGGCCTCTTTTTCGGGCTCTAGAGTGGTGTTACCCCTTAAATTAAATATAGTTAAACACCAATAACACAAAGGAAACCATGTTGTAACATTAACCTTTTTTTTAAGACTACAAAATTCTACAATGTTAAAAAATTAAAAATTAAAAGATCTAAAATTTCAAAATTTCCAAAGTTCCAAAATTCCATATTTCAAAACTTCATGCGAGCGAACTTTTCAACATTTTAAGAAGCCTTCGCCCAGTGGTGGGAATAATTCGTTTATTTATATTGAAGTCTTTCTACACCTGGAATGTAATGTGTTTAACGTTTTGCGAGATTAACGTTTCATATTATTTGACAAACCAATTCCAATCAACGTTCAATATGTTATTTCACGAAATAATAGCAGAGTGCCAAAATTCCGATAACACTCGAATATTTCGAAAAATATAAACAACGCGAAAAAATGTTCAAACAAAAATTGTATGGTATCGAGAAGTACATATTGTTCGGTCGCGAACCGAAACCTATGCCGCGGCTAAGCAATTTATTGCAGGGTCCAAGCGGTCGGCGCGTAGGCCACCGTCAATAGTTTTTACTTCGGAGTACGGGTCACCGAGTACCCTATTGTCTATCAGATCCGGTCCGAACGAATCTTACCGTAGACATGTACATACCATAAATCAGCTAACAGCTGAGTTTTTCGTTTTAAAAACAGTTTTGGGCAAACAAAAGCATAGAGTTCTTCCTAACCGTTACCTTCGGAAACGCGAGGGTATTTAGGCGATCTTTCGTACAACGAAAAACACAGTCGAACGTTGAAGCTTGCACGGTTCGGATCGTGAGTCGAAGAAGTCAATCGTGACTTAGAAGTTTCCGCGTAACGAGACGTAGCATAGCCAATGCAGGGTGGTTCGGAAATCATTCACGACGCCATTTGAGTGAGACCCTGCACTCCTCGAATGGGCCACGGTAGGGTGGTTAAGTCACACACTGTATACTGTTCGTGCGAGTCCTACACCCTCGAACGGGCCACGGTAGGGTGATTAAACGTACATACACTGTACACTGTTCGGGCGAGTCCTACACCCTCGAACAGGCCACGGTAGGGTGGTTAAACGTACACATCAACATTATTCGAGTGAGTCCTACACCCTCGAATCGATCACGCAAATCGAACAACGCTGAGCGAGATTCTGTTCTCCTCAAATCGAACGACATTGAGCGAGACCTTGCTCTCCTCAAAACGATTCACATTCAATACGCCATCAACACAACGTACACATACTCGTACACATTTTCACCGTAAAATCATTAACGAATACATAATTTTGTAAGGGGTTTTTTATGCCGCAAGGCTTTGTCCCCTAATTCGAATCACTAGAGCCAATAAACGACCATGATTTTTAAGGCTCAATTACGACTAAACAATTTTTATTTACCCTCTTCCTCAATCGAATTCATCTATTCCTTGAAACACGAAATTTCTCCATGTTGGACAGATTTCGACGATACACATATTATACCTCTGTTTATTTAACTTTGCCACGAGTTTGAAAAGTTGTATAAATATCACGTTTAAATGTTCAAACGGGATCGCACATCTCTTCATACATATACTGATTTCTCGAAATATTTTGGGTAAAAAAGTGTATGAAGAAATTAATACTTCGTGAAATATTTCCTAAAAAATAATTAAAAATTTTTTACTGATTGTTAGTTCTATTGATAATGTACCTTTATAATTTGTTACACAAAATGTCTCATAGATTCGTGAAAACCGAAAATTTGAAATTTACATCTTTTACAAGAGTGCCTTCGCATTTCCTCTTTTTAACTTCTTTTCTTCACAAATCGATTCAGTGTAACTGGAAATTTCCACTTTAGTGGAATGGGAAATTTAAAAAATCAACAGCGGATGAAATATTTAAAATATTTCCTACGTATTTCATTTTTCAATTTAGAGCGTGCCACTAACTATGATTTGATATTTTTTTCCGCAAAATGCTCTAAAAAAGTAATCCAAGCAAAAAGCGGTGTGCTAATCTAATTGGAAAATTTAAATATGACTTTTATTGGACCTTTCAATTTTTGTTAGAAACATTTTTGCGTGACATGTATATTCCTTGAAATATTTCAACGTTACTGCAGCTTTAGTACGTCTCGTACACGTACCCTAAATTTTGAGGTTGTAATGCTTTCAGATGGAACCAAAGGTAGCAAGCTATTTTCATACATTTCGGAAGGCTGACAAGTGTGGAAGTGGAACAGTTCAGATTTCTGACACGCAAAACGGATATTTAATAAAAAATTCATATATTTTCGTTCGCAAAGTGATATTACAACATTCACCACATTGTAATTGCATTTCTGTTTGAAAGAACGAAAATAGTCTAGACTTAAAATGCACATCTTTTATACCGATTAACTGAAATATGTTATTGCACTATCCGCCACATTATTCAACTTCCGGATTAAATTACGTGCTCTATTTCAAGCAGCGGTATTATTGCCATAATCAAGAGGCTTCAATTCGATCATTTACTAAATATTAGATCTGACATGTTCGAAAGTGTGGATCTCGACATAGTAAATAAGTCATGAACTGATTTTAGTTTGATTGCGTACAATATTAAAAATATTTGAGTCTTTATTTTGGAAGTGGCCTTTGTGTTTAAATTGAAATATTTATGAGTTGCGTTTTAATGAAATTAAAAATACATGTATGGGATACCAATGTATCACACACCTTAAGTGTTTCTGAGCTGAATTGAACGATATTATTCCTGAATATTTTGGCTTTGACTCCCAATGTATTCTATGTAACGTACAAACATTGTATAATACTGATATGTAGAAGGAAATAAAGGTAGTTTATAGCGAAGTCTGTCAAGCCGAATGTAGTCCAAATGCACGCGTATAAATTTTCAAGCCTATTTTTCTTGAAAACTAATTGCAAGCCTTATATGAATAAATTATATTCAACATTTCCGACTTATTTTTTTATGTAGAATCAAGCGCTTTCCGGTTGTACCACCAGTTACGGACCACCCTGTATATCGATTAGGCACCAATACGTTTCCGATTCAGGAACCGTGTGAGATAGTAACGGAAACTTTTGTTAGAAATAAATTGTGATCCATCATCGCAATTTCGTCACGGGAAAAACTCGCTCATATATTTTGAATATTATTAAATCCTGATATCAGTTTAATAGTTTAATCCTGTTATTTTCCTTTCCATGTTATATAAGAACATTGTTATATAAATGTTATATAAATGTTACTAACTTAATGAAATATTTAGAAGCAATACCAATGTTGAATACAATAGAACGTTATTTTGACGATCTTCGACCACAGAATACCCGCTAGAAAAGTAACAGAAAATTGAATATACATAACGTGTCATAGTTCACTAAGATTTACCATTTTTAACAAATACGCATACAGTAATTTTGTGTTTTCATAACTTCCAACGTTCAAAAAAAAAAAAAAAATAATCTGAACGTTAGATGCATCTATAATTTCAAAGATCAGGGCAGACATGTAAACCTTTTGAACATTGCATAACTCAATTTACCGATACATTTACATATATATACATTATTTATTAATATATATATATATATATATATATATATATATATATATATATATATATATATATATATATATATATATATATATATATATATATATATATATTTATTAATATATATATATATATATTTATTGTACAGCTAGTTTGAAATTCTACATAGTATCTACTTAATTCGAGCTTAATAAAGAGATAGTTGTAGGAAGCTATTGGAACGAATTAACTGACGTCTTACAAAAGGGTTACATGTCATACACGGATTAGAGTGAAACTTTGTAAGCAGAACATTGAAAAATGTTAATTCACTGTTGGTTTAAGTCAAACTAATATATTAACTTTTGAGGAAAATATGAATCGAGTTGAAAAATACTGAATATGTATTTCAAGTAGAAACAATGGATGTACTGCATATTGAACGCCAAATTTTTCAGTGTTTGTTCGCAACTTTACTTTGTATGTGCATTTCGCATAGCAGCATTCTTCCTTCCGAGTCAATTTATTAATAATAAAATTTCTTTAAACATTTAGTCGAAGTCTCATTTAATTATATCGCATTTCCAGTACTCACATTCATTAGCTGTGCTAGATTCTATGATCTAACAGATCATTTCGTTAGATGCTCAGTTTATGAAATGTCTTACAGTGAAAACAGTTGGTAACTTTTTTAGAACTAATGCATGCAGAAGATAATTTGGTGATAATTCACAATGTTTGTAAAGATAAATGCATGAGAAAAGCGTGGTTTTATAAGTAACGAAAGAGAAAATCTGAACAGTTTAATCTCACTGGTTTTATCTTAAACTTTAAAATACTGTAGTTCAAAGTGCACGCATGCATATGTATGGAGTATGCGAGTTTCTTAATTATGTAGCATGTAGAATGTAGAATATGAAATAGCATGTAAGATGTGTGTGCTTGTATGTGCACGACATGTATGGCAAGACTTTAGGAACATTCCACAATCTTCATAGCAAGTGTAGCATGATTCTGGGAAGCCAATCAAAGTGGCTGCAAAAGTATTTACATACATACGTGAGTTTAATCTACAATCAAATAAGATGATCTTTTAATTAGAGACCAAAAATAGTAGTAATTTTACAGTTTCTGTCGAAAAATGTAACTGAAAAGGAGTGAACCCCTATTAAAATGGAAGGTAGTCATGATTAAAAATGAACCTATCGACGTGTAATACACGCTTTGAAATTACAAATGAAGATAAAAAATAAATAAAGAAATAATGAAACGTTAATTAGAGCACATACTAATTGTTTATTTCGATGGAAGTGAACACAGGTTTGAAAGAAACAACCTTGACACATTTTTCTAATTTGAAATAAGAAATCTGTAAAGGGGTTATTTGACCTTTTTTAAAATTATAGTGATAATAAGAATTTATCACAAAGAGAAGCCATTAAAAAACATTTATTTCTAACTGTTCCTGTTATAAATAATGTTCCTATAAGTAATAATGAATATAAGCGATTAAAATAGTTACAGTTGCTAATAAACATTATAAATAACAGAAATACGAGTAACCATTATTAATAACGGTTTTTGGTTACAAATGACTGTTACTGATACCAAGTCTTTCTTTGTTAGTTTTGTCTATCTTCAGTTTGGAAAAACTTGTTCATAGAACTATATGCAGATGTTACTAATTAATTATTAATATATGTATACATATATCATTATTCGTAAGAAATAGAACTGTACTATTTTTTCTTCTATTTTTTGCTTATGTGTAATTTCTTTTCTTTACTAAAATATATACAGTCGGTCACGAAAATATTCGGACACCACTATAGTTTTGACTATAATAGTCCGTACTTCAGAAGTGTATACAATAGGAACAAAAAAGGGTTTACATATGTTACTATACAGTGTGTAGTTAACAAAAATATAAGAGATATTTATTTACGATCAGTGTTTACAAAAATAATTAAACAAAAATGGTAAGTGTGCTTATTTTCATGTCACGAAAATATTCGGACACCATGAAAACTATGTTTATAATACTATTTATAAATCTTGTTTTTAAAAATTAATATTTTGTTGGATATCCCATGCGTTTTATGACATGCCGTAATCGCGTTGGCATATTACAAATTATTTTTTTTAAATAATCTTGCCCAATACGTAGCCATTCTTCTTGCAACCGTCTTTTTAGTTCATCTTTTGTGTTTATGGGAGTTGTTCGAATTCGACGATCTAATTCATCCCATAAATTTTCAATGGGATTTACATCTGGCGATTGCGGTGGTGAGTGGAGGACATTCTTGCAAGTGTATAATAAGAATTCTTGCACAATACGCGATTTATGCTTTGGATCGTTATCCTGATAAAATTTTATCCCACTTTGTAGTCCCATATTATGAGTACTTTTTTTTAAATTGTTTTACAAAATGTGCAGATATCTATTTTTATCGAGCATGTCGTTGATAAAAACTAATTCTCCTACTCCATGGGCCAAAATTCAGCCCCACACCATCACAGAACCACCACCGTGTTTCATAGTCGGCTGCAAATGTCTCGGATTTAGTTCTTCTTTCGATTTCCGCCATACTCTAATCCTTCCATCGCTTCCAAAAATATTGAACTTGGACTCGTCCGCGAAAATTACATCTTCCCACCACTCACTTTCTTTCGAAATATAGTTTTGTGCAAAATTCAGTCTCTTCTTTCAGTTGTTCGCGTTAATATACGGCTTTTTCCGAGCTATTCTTCCATTATAGCCCTCTGATCGTAACACTCTTCTTATGTTTTCCGGATGCACTGATATTCCACGGTCATTATTTAATTCAGCTGCTAACTTTGGAGCACTTAACCGAGGATCACATTTAATTCTTCTAATTATCGAGCGTTTGTCCCGAGTATTGAGGATCGGTTTGCGTCCACTTTGAGGGATAGATTCAATTCTATTTTCATTTTCATATCGTCGCACAATATCCCATACCGTGCTCTTACTAATGTTTAATATATCCGCAATTTTCCGAATTGATTTCCCCTTTTGCCGATGAAAAATTACTAATTGTCGCATATTAAACGACGTATTCGCACTTTTGCGTCCCATTTCGCATAAATTTTGAACAAGACTGACAAATATTCGATCTATAACGTACTCTGTACATAGTATGAATGATATGTTTACAAACATTATTTCAGTCAGTTCTTGGAACCTGGAAACATCAGAAGTACGGCAAGTGTCCGAATATTTTCGTGATATGAAAATAAACATACTTACCATTTTTGTTTAATTATTTTTGTAAACACTAATCGTAAATAAATATCTCTTATATTTTTGTTAACTACACACTGCATAGTAACATATGTAAACCTTTTTTTGTTCCTATTGTATACACTTCTGAAGTACGGACTATAATAGTCAAAACTATAGTGATGTCCGAATATTTTCGTGACCGACTGTAAATTCAGTAAATTTCTGTAATTTTGAACACTATCTAATTGAGAGATGGCTATAATCATTAATAGAGAAAAAATAAAGTAAAGAGTAAACGTGTGTTAAAAAAGATTTCTAATGATATTATCTAGCTATGTTTATAATCATTTCCTATATTGACAATAATTTCCTACTAATTTATTTCATATTTTAGATTCATAGTTTTAACTCTCATTAAGAAGTTATGTACCTATATTTAATAAAATCAGAAAAATCAATTTTTCAGTTATAACCTTCTTTCGATAATAGTATCATTCAAGATATTCACTAAATTTTTATTCAAAAATGTAGACAAGACCGATAAGATGGAAAGAGCGATATCGTAAAGCGGAAAATTTAAACCATGAATTTTTAAGAACCATATAAATTTTAAATTCATTTTCTCCGGATGGATTTTCCTAATTCGATACTTGATATATTTCAAAAAATTAATGAACAAAATTTTATCAAATATTATATATAGCTTCTATAAAATAATCTGGACATTATTATAGAATTTTTATATCCTTTATCATTATTTAGTATTATATTTCGGAAAGTTCATATTTTCAAAATGGGATACGATGAAAACTAATTTTGTTTATCTAGATTGGAGTTTGGAGAACCTATAGTAATGTATTATGTATATAAATATATACAAGACAAATTATTTATTTGTTCATATATAAATAATTTGTCTTGTAACAAATCAGACGTTAGATATATCTGAAATTTGCCATAAGATAATATTGAATTTATGTAGCTGTAAAAATTGTAGCGATAAACGTTTCTGTTGGGGCTTGGTATGAAAAATAAACTGGTCTTGTGTAAGTGCACAAAAATAAATATATATTTTATACAATAGCGGAATCGCAGGTAAATCGCAGCAACACGGTCTTAACTCGTCTCTGTTTCTTTTATAACTAACCGCCGATTTCACGGTGACATAAACATGCGGTGTTCGCGGCGGTACATATGTGTACATACGTGTATTCGTACGAACGGCTTATTTTGTCGGTTATGCCTAACAGTTTCATAACAAAAAAATGAAAAACAAAAATTTTATTGTAGATTAGGATTATTCCACCGATGTATTACTGTTTACGTCCGATCATTCGGTCATCTCCTTCGTTCGCTCCCTCTTCATTCGACAAACTTCAATCACTATAGAAACTCCACGATGTAATCAGAAGTTTAGACTCGAAAGCTTCGCTTGTATCGAGACTGCTGTATTATAAAATGAAACATGCAAACTGCATTTGTCTATGTGTTTCGATTGATTTCAAATTTGAAAGTTGGTAATGAACTCATGTTTACGCCTGTAGCAGATGTAATAAAAGTTTGTTGCAATGAAGGATAAGAATAAGCTACGGCTGATATGAAATAAATGGTAGATTGGAAAGGTAAAAGAAAGGGAATTCTTTTCTTCATTTTATCTCTCAAATCCGGATTCATTCTGGTGGTCAGCCACCTAACCATCGACTTCCTATAACGTTCGGACTTTTATACGCTTCTTGGCCTCCAACGTTCAGGAAGAAACATTGGCGGCATCAATTCTAAAGAACGAGCGTGATTTTCTTCGATGAAACGGCTACCCAAACCACGGACCTGCGAAATCTTCGAAACAATGATCTACCGCGTGCTTCTTTGTCACAATGTCCATTGTGAAAAGGAAATCTTCGGTCTGGAAAGAAATTTGAACCCTGAAAATTCCTCTTATGTTATGTAACAAGAAATGTGGTTCCTTTATTACGAGCATACTTGTTACTCTTCTTTAAATTTATTTTATAACAGTCTTACACACATTTGTATATCAGTCTTAGATAACATTTATTTTGTATTTAGTAACTTGTTCTTTTCAAAATTCATTTGTTCTTTTTAAACGCGTCCGATCTTGCAGCGCTGCACACACACACACATACATACTCACGGGTAGCACACAAAATTACATATACATATATCAATACATACAAAACATGACATGAAGGTAATTGGGATAATGCACAAAAAGATAAAATAATCATTATTATTTCATCACCCTTTCGTGCATTATTGCAAAAAATAGTTATCATAACGAGCTCTAATATATGAAACAACTTTGAGATTTATTTTATTCAATTAAAACTTCCTACTGTTATATTTAATTCTTCTTTTTTATTTCAATTCTTCTGTTTTTTAATAATATGAATTCAACTATCCCGAAGCAGTTATAAATATTATCGGATTTCCTAGAAATTTTTTGCGCGATATTTTCTCCTTAAAAAGACCAAAAAATCCGTTAGCATATTTTCATGTTCCTCCTTTTTCGAACCGCTCTACTGGATATTGTACACTCTTGCATAATTCCTTTCGAAGCAACGCATTTTCTTCAGAAATATTTAAAAAGAACAAGTGGATATTTAATCATAATACACATCAAACTGTGTAATAAAAGTTAGGTAAAAATATTTTTTATAACATTGATTTACGAACACAGCTCAACTTAAAAATAGAAAGAGACCTACATTTTCGACGGATTTCAGTAAAATAACATGCAAATGACATTCAAATACGACAAAATACACATATGATGTCATTTACTTTCACTGACTTTTACATCAAACAGAAGTAAACGTAAAAATGTGCAATGTAAGCAAGATGAGAACGCAGCCTCATACATAAAACAGTCGTGGTTACATGGGATAATAAAATCTCGCAGAGTTTAAGTACTAATATGTATATGTATAGAACGTGTGTATCAAAGAAATTTCGGAAAAATAATTTGGCATGTCATTCTTTGCCATTACTGAATTACGCACGTAGAACATGTAGAAGTCTGACACCTCTTAAAAAAGAAATATAAATGAAAAATGCTGGGAATGTTTACAAAAAACTTTTCCTGATTAAAATTCATCCTTTTATTTATGTTTTGCATATTTTGCTATTAAAGTAATTCAAGAGTTTTATAAAAAGAAGAAATTATAATTTTTAGACTGAACTATTACTATAAATATTACTTTTAGAATAATTTTTTATAACTATGTAATGAGTTTCATTTAATTTACATTAAAATCAATCTTCTTCAAAAATACTAAGTACATACATATTATATTAGTTACAAAATGGTAGAAGAAAGTCAATTTTATAATTGCAGAAAAAATAGGCCCTGCTTGTTAAGCGAAAAATGCTTAGATTCCTTTGTCATTTATAAAAAATGTATAAAACATGTAGTATTAACGAAAAAAATAATTTAACCAAACGAAAGTTAAATTCATTGATTTTTGTCGAATGAACACTAATGAAAGAAATTTCAGGCTTCATCGAAATTCGCCTGAATTGATCCGAATCGATCCGAAGTTCGAGTACCCAATATATTCAATACCCTCATACTTCTCATGTTTTTATATTCTCAAATTAAAACTTTTATATGTATGAGGGAATGCGAGCATGGATGAATGTGCGAGTGAGAGAGTGCAAGAGAGTATACGTGGAAGTATGTGAGAGAGAGAAAGTACGAACGAATGCGGGTGGGTACGTGTGCGTGTACAAAAGAATGCGTGAAAATGACAAAAGAAGTATGTATGGTCAAAAAGCAATCGGCGACAAGAACAGACACGTTTCGCACGCGTTCCTGTAAAGACGTATTACACAATTCCTCTTAATTCATTATTCATTATATTAAATTCAATATTTCTTAAAAGTCGAGCCATTTTTAATTCGACCATCCCTCCGATCGATTCCTACGTGTACATATGTCTGTATTAAAGTGTTACACGAACAATAAACGACCCCTTTGGAGTTTAAAAATAGGCATCCCGTCTGGGACGACAATAAAAATAGGAAAATTGTAGAAGTTACAGATATTTATGCATTTATGGTATATAACACGTCACTCAATAAGTCTCCGATCTAACTAAGAAAAACAAATTTTTTTTTAGAAATTCCACTTTAATCATCAATATACATTCCTTCCAGTGTGATACATTGATTCCAACGCACCTCTAACTTTTCAATTTCCTTTATATTCATTTGAGCCAAATTTCTTTCCCTGGAGCGTTTTTTTCATATCTGCAAAGTGCCAGTAGTCGCTGGGGTCCAAATCTGGGGAGTACGGTGTGTGGGGAAACAATTCAAAACGTAATTCATTCGATTGAACCATCGCACAGTGGTCCCAAATTGCTAAAACCTGGCCAAAATATGAAGGCGTTCTCCAATTTAAGTGAAAATTCGTACCTAGGGGTTTTCGAGGTCGGTAATTACAAATCAAAAGTCAAAATTACAAAAAACAAGATGGCGAATCTGACGTAGTAAATATATGTACGAAAAAGGCGTTAAAATTGGCTGAAGTTTACTGTATAGGAGTATTTAATGTTATTGATTACAAAGCAGAAGTCAATGTTTAAAAGAACAAAATGGCGAATTCGATATGAGTGTTCTGTATACTGAAAAATTGTTTGTACTTTTCGAAAAAAAGGATAATGATGTTTTCGAATCACTAAATCGGTATTAAAGCTCCAAATATTCTAAATAAAAACTAAAATTATAGAATTCTAAAGAATTAAAATGATAAAATTATTGTTTTTAAATAGTCGATCCAAATACTAACTCGTGATGGAATTATAAGGCATTTGTAAATAAGAATACTTAAATCACAAATTATATTACATTTATTAAATTAATTATATACAGCAATAAATAAAGAATGTAAACATCAAATGAAATGTCACATCGAATTATCCGAACTGCTATAGTCATCATCAGTACTTTCATCAGTTTAAAGAAAATTCATTACATCGCGCCTACGTCACATTATAAAAAATGGTCATACGATCCTGATGGCACTTAGTGGCAGCTATTTTTTGCAAATATTGCAAGCTAATAGTATCAGCTACAAGCCTGAACAAAAATTTTAGCGGGATATTGTGGAATATACAACTTTTAGTCCACATTTTTAACATGAAAATCAGTAAAAAGTGACAGAGAAAAGTGATAATAAAAACTAATAATGAAAGATAACAGTGAAGTTACTTGAGCGTTTTTTGAGAGTTTCTGTATGGTGATTTATTTTTGCTATCAGTAAGAATCGGTGGATCGACTCGGCGATAGAGGTGCATTTTCATCGTGATTATTTACGGTTCAATGGGTGAGTTACATTTAAATTTGTTAATTATTCAAATTCAAATTTTTATTTGTTGCATGGAAAGGTTATTTCATTTTTTAAAAATAAGAATTTGTTCTTTTTCATCATCACAATATCTAACGAGAATAATTTTCCATATTTTATCTATTATCTCTTTGCGATAAGAAATAAATGTATCGAATAAATTCGACTTATTCTGATTACATGAGTAAGGACTACTTTTTTCATTTCTTATGCATTAATAAATGATAATTCAATAATAATTCAGATTTTTTCATTCGTTTTTCAATGTAACTTTCATCTAACAGCTTTCTATCATACCGACACTATACCGACGTGGTATCGATACGCTTATTCACGATCACGATCGACTGTCATTTTCGAAGCTGTCGCTCTCGTGTCTGAGCGCGCGAAATCCTCGCGCTCTGATTGGTCCGTGTTTTTGCTTAATAATTCAAAAACGAAGCTTCAAACCCCATTTTTGCAAAGGAAAATCTTGTTCAGAATGACGTCCTCTACCACCCCTTTCAGGGAGTAACACTAGTTACGGGACATCCTGTATATAGTTCCTGTCCATCCCTTCCTTACATCCCCGCGTCTAAGCCTGCTAAAACGCCTTACTGATGAGTCCACTAGCAGGCCCCGGACGAAACGTTCTCCCTCTCCTTTACTTTTCCTAGCCTCCCTACCATAGCTAGTCGAACCGCCAAATCCTCTTGTTATTACCTACCAGCTTCGTTTTCAAAAGTATCGCTATTATAATTTTCGTAGAAATCATTCTGAGCCGTATTTTCAATACTAAAATAAACCACAATTCGAAATAATTTCCAAATAACAATGAAATTGTTAAGGGGTTTTGTGCACTGCCAATAAAACAGGAACCGTGTTTGTTGAGTATTTATTAGAGACTTAACCAGAATTTACTTTCAAGCTGATAATGGAAATCTACAATTATACCTACACAGAACTACAACACATCCTTACTCACATTCAGGTTATTTATATGCAGCTTGAGATACGAAAAATTCTTCAAAAATAGAAATAAAAGCTTACCAACTGCTATACATATAATACACGATAAATACAAGATGAATAATTGTGTACGTCTACTTATCACAGAAACTTATGTAAAATTTTAAACAGAAACGGACAACTCTGACCAGAAACAAAACATCACAAAATGTCGATTTTTTCTAAATGTTAAGGATTTTTTATTTGTTTAAAAATATCAAACGTTTCATCCGTTTTAGAGTTAATTTAATTGATTAATATACGCAATAAGAATGAACACTTTATATTATATAAATTAACAAATTAACACCTATACCAATATTAATATCAATGAAATATCAATATTCACTATGAATAATAAATATAACAAACTACATTTGTATATTAAAACTATGGATAGTAATTATGAAAAACTATCGTAGGAATATTTGCTAAGATTTATTAAAAGTGAAAATATTACCTAACAAAATTTACGATTGTTTCGGTGTGGCAGTCGCGATGTTAATATATCATTTACCCGCTGATTCGGTGCAATTATGCATATATAAATAATATTCCATTTGTGGAGAATAAATTGACATGTTTTCAGGTACAGCCATAAGAGATGATATAAGGAATTCAAATTGTCAATTTGAGCCATAAGGTGTCCTTATTTCACCACGTTATACGTAACATGTTGCTTGTACTTGCACACGTTTCCCTAATGTAATAGCTATACTACTTACGATACACGAAACCATATTTGTCTGTGTATATGCTCCCTTTATCGTAAGGGGCGCCAATGCACGAGTGTGCTACTGGAATATGCGTCCATTTAAGGGGTCGGATAACGTAGATACTGTAGATCGATGATAAAAGTCGAATAGCAGATACTGTAAGAAATAAGCAGAGAAAACATGAAATGGAAAAGAGAAAGTCAAAAATACAAGGAGAAGGAAGGGTTATGAGGAAAGAAAAATGATTAAAAAGAGAACAAAGATATAATGAGAGAGACTAAGAAGGAGAAATTGTAAAAACGTGACAAAAGTAGAAGAAAACATAAAGATGGAAAATATTTCTTCTGGTAGATGAAGTATAAAAGAATACAAAGAAAGTAATAAAGGAAGGTGTATTTAGGTACAGTAACAAGGTAAACAGTCACAAAAATACATAGGACATCCGATAGTTCTATGGTAGAATGTAAAAAGACAAAATTTTTTATAATACTTAGGATTTTTTCAAAATATTAAATAGAAATATGTTCTATACAGAAGACCCGTCATGGAAGTCATGGAATTTCACAATATAGCGAACCTCACCCAAACCAATACAACAGTTCAGCCTACAAAATCGTACGCATCAGCCACGGTAAGCAGTGTTTTTCCAACCAAGGAACGGCAGTAATAATCGACGTCATAGATGGAGCTACTTATCAAAGAATATGGACAAGCCGTAGCAAAAATCACTGAACCCAACGCCATACGATTTATCTCCCGCATATCTAACAACAGAATCTGTGTTTACCTAGATAGTAAAACAACAACAAAAGCCCTCGTTACCAATTTCAAATCACTGCCCATCAACAATACATTCACCCCAATCAGACCCTTAATAAATCCATCACAACGAATTGTTCTGTCCAACGTTTCTTCTACCATACCACATGACTACATCGAAAAAGTACTAATAAACCATAACATCAAACTGACTTCGAAACTATCCTTCCTTAGAGCGAGATTACAAGATCCCGGTCTCACCTATATAATGAGCTTCAGAAGACAAATTTATATAAACCCAGATGATATCCCTAAACTCCTTGAATCATTTCTAATCACGTACGACGACACACAGTACAGAATTTTTGTATCAACTGATAAAGTTACTTGTTTTTTGTGCAAACAAGAAGGTCACATCGCAAACCAATGCAATTATCAAACCGTGACACCAATATCAAACCCAACAAACAACAAGGAAACGAGAAATAACAAAACGCTAAACAAAACTGAACCAACGACAAGCATCAATAACTCACAGTATAACATAGATTTCACAAATGAAAACCCCACCACATCCGAAATCAGCGAGACAGAAAAAGTCCCCAATGTTAACATTCCAGACAACCCTTTTACGGCTAACTCCAGCGCAGACAATAATCCAATACTTGCCATTGCGAACCCTCAATCTCAATTAAAAAAGAGACCACTATCAGACACCTCAGAAGAAGACCAACAGCCAACAAACAAGCCCATCTCAACACCCTTAAAACCATGTGCTAACGACACTAATCCTAACGATAAACCTGCACCCACCACTTCGAAAAAGAAACCCAAACGCAGCCAATCACTATCAAGAATCATCGAACAAATTGACAACATTTTGAAACCAGCAAAAACAGCTCTGGATGACCCTTCAAACCATTTTATTCTTAACTATTCTCAACTGAAAAGTTTCCTGGAAAATGCTATCGGCACAGAAAACCCAAACATTATCGCAAACGACTACACTTCCGACACGAATGCATTAATATATATGCTTCACCTAATCTACCCCTAATGCAAAACCAAAGAATAAAAAACAGATTACACCGATTAATAAAAAAAACTAGAAACAGAATTCGCAACAACAATCTCACTACAAACCATCCTCTCGAAAGAGGGGAATTCATCCTCCTTAAATCCTAAACCCCTATAAACCCAAGATACCAATCAAACATCCATTATGTCACTACAAATTATCCAATGGAACTTGAATGGTTTCTACAGCCATCTCGAGCACTTCCAACTACTAGTCGAAGAATTTCAGCCACAAATAATCTGCCTACAAGAAACTAACTTCAAAAACCATAATTCAGGTAAAATCAAAAACTACAAAACCTATTTCAAAAATCGCACTCTGTCCACGCAAGTGGAGAAGTCGCCACCTTTGTCACAAATAACATCCACAGCCAAGAAATAACAGTCTCATCCAATCTAGAAGTTATCATCATTAAAGTAACATGCCCTAAAGATCTGTACATATGCAATATATACCTTCCAAACAGCCAACACCTAGATGAATCCGAACTCACTCAACTAATAAACCAGATTCCAAAACCTTTCATTATACTTGGCGACTTTAATAGCCACAATATCCTCTGGGGATCACATAAGACCGATTCGCAAGGAAAATCCATGGAAAATATAATAAACTCAGCAAACCTCAGCTTATTAAACACTAACGAACCCACTCACTTCTGTTCGGCATCCAGTCGGTTCAGTACAATTGACCTATTCCTATGCAGTCCAACAATCACTCAAGACATCACATGGAACACAGTACAAGACCTATACGACAGCGACCACTTCCCTATAAAGGTGACATGCAAGCTAAACCGAATCACTGAAACTAATAAAGCCCCAAGATGGAAACTCCAAAAAGCTGACTGGGATATGTTTCGAAAAGTCATATAGGACTCATCCTCCCTGCTCATTGAAATAAACCCGACAAATTTAAACTTAGCACTCGAACACTTCTCAGAAGTCATCAGTGCATCCATCCCGAAGACAAAAAACAACACCAACGTCAACGCCAAATATAATCTATGGTGGAATGAAAAATGCGCACAAGCTATGAAAGACTGCAAACATGCATTCAACCGGTTCAAAAAACATAAAATCGCAGAAAACCTTATCAACTTCAAAAAATATCGAGCCATATCCCGTAAGATCACAAAGGGCAGTAAGAGACGATCATGGATAAACTATACCTCAACTCTCAATCCACATACCACTCCCTCAGCAATTTGGAAAAAGATAAGAGCTATCAAAAGTTCAAATCAATATTCCTCAATACCAGCTTTAATTAAGGAAGACAACTCTATCTCCACCGACCCAAACGAAATATCCGAAATCCTGGTAACGACATTCCAGAAAAACTCCAGTGACTGCAACCATTCAAAACAGTTTCGGAACTACAAACAGGAAACTGATTCTAACGCGTCGAAGTCTCCAATCATAGTCCAAGAAACACCTTATTCCTCCAGCCTAAATTCACCGATCCAAAATCTACTACAACACCTCAAAACGACTAAATTGTACAACAAGCTCTAATAATCTACTCTCCTAGTCGCTAATAACCCTTAGCGGTTGATGCGACTTTAAACAAATAAATGAAAAAAAAAAATATGTTCTATGCAAATCAAATGTAAAATATATTCTGGGAGATTAAAAAGTAGAAATTTCGGATTTATAAAGCTATTTGTTACGGATAGAAATAGTCGAACGAGTAATATCAGAGCATAAGACAAGAATTTAAAAGTATACAGACGATTCGGCAAAATTAGCGTGGTTTTCGGGGGCGACTGGTCAAGAGGAGCAGGCATGGCGAGTCCCATGTCTCGAAGCCCTCCGTGCACGGGGAAACCTGTGGCCGTATTCGTCGAGCATCATGAGTGTTTCGGCATGAAAAACATCACCGTAGCACCGGGGGTAACCAATCCGCCCGGGAGTGGTGGTGCTCATCATAACACCGAGGGCCATACCGCTCGGGAGAGGTGAGAACCCGGGCGGAGGCGAGCTAGCTGCCCCGCGCTTCGGCTGGCTGTCTGCGGGATCGGTCGCACTCGAAGACTATAAATAATTAATTTTCTAAGAAATGTACACGTGCGTAGTGCACGTGGTAAATGGCACGTGGCACGTGGCACATGCTCTGAAATTCCAAGTAAAACGCAAATTAATAAGTATTTGATCTACCGCGGAATGTTGGCGAACACTGGTGCGCACTTCGGCAGAAAAGAATTCTGAATTCTAAATTTCTGAATTTCTGAATTTCTAAATTTCTAAATTTCTGAATTTCTAAATTTTTGAATTTCTAAATTTCTGAATTTCTAAATTTCCAAATTTCCAAATTTCCAAATTTCCAAATTTCCAAATTCCCAAATTTTCATATTTCCAAATTTAAAAGTTTGTGGATAGAAACATTTTTAAATAAAAATTTTTATGTTTAAATATTTATAAGTTGCAACTCCTGTCAATTATAAAATTTTAGCGTGTCTAAATGAAAAGACTGCTATTTTCCTAAATTCCAAATTTTTAAATATCTAAATTAAATTTCCAAATTTTCGAGCTTCCAAATATGAAGTTTGAGAATACGAACGTTTGAAAATGCAACTACAGTAAATTTTTAAATTTTGTCATTTCAGAATTTCTTTGTTTTATAACTAGAACATTTCTGAATTCAAAAGAAGAATGTATCACTACCTCTGCGAATATACGTAATTTCTACGAATGTATTCCACTAAGGATTCCTCCTCCTAAATCGCCATTCTCCCTAGAATGCCTAGCGTGTTCGCCAGTGTACATATGCCATGTACTTGTCACACATTTCTCTTAAAGCACTCGTGCTACTATACATATAGTCTGATTCACCCATTGGTCACGCGTTATTTGCTCGATAAGTACCTTCTGCATTCATCCCTTAATGCAATCCATTGTCTTGCATGCCCACATTAGTATAGCACCCTCAATCGTAGATGTATACTGAGGTCCTTACGTATGCAGAAACGTTTGCATAGCAAGTCAATCACCTTGTATTTACGCGTCATTTACCAGTTACATTAGTGTGAGACGTGCATAATGTTCTTAGACGAGTACCAGGTGTCCGTGCTAATACAGGCTAGTGTTTTCTTCGTATAAGGATTTCGGAAAAATTGAAGAGGAAAATGTTGTACTATATTTCACTAGCAATACGATGACCTATGGAATATTATCGTATTAACTTTATTTACATTATTTTTCGAGAAACGAAGATGGCCTTCAGTTTTGAAATGGAATTTAAATTGAATTAAAGAGCTGTATATTTTTTAACTCAATCATGTTGGAATATGAAACGATTCCAGCTAATTTAGCTTTAATTTTTACCACTTTATAACCTGAAAAAAATAGAATTTTTGAAATGCCGGTATTTTTACTATTTTTGTACTCAAACTGTTATATGTATCTCAAACATGTTCTGATAAAACTTGAGCTCTTCATATACAATTTCTTTCACTTTATGGATTCTGTTTAATGAATGCTTTTTCTCCATGAATTATGTTTCTCATATTCAACATTTAAATTTATTATAAAACAACTTGCAAAGTTATTTATAACTTTTTTCCAAGTTAAAATAATGATAATATCTACCGAGATGACAATATTTTAGATAATAATATAATATATAATTTCTTTAAAATTTGAGGGTAACTCCAACGAAGTATTAAACATCCAAACAAAGTATTAAATGTCTAAAATTATATTAATAGCTTTGACCTAAGGTTATAATAGTGGTTATAATAATGCTATTATAATGTTTTTCCAGCCATGCCAGTGGTTCAAGTATTAAAAATTTAAGCGTGAAATATTGTTTAACAGCGCTTAACAAGTTTCCTTTATACTTCAAACTATTCAAAGATATAACACGTTCTACTTCCGTACAGTATCCTTCTATAATACTGGCGAAGAATTTCAATTAATTTGGACGAAATTGTTCTCGCGTTATTCACTAAACTTAATTAAATTCTACCTCTTAAAAGTTATCGTTATAAGTAACGTCGTTTTATACGGTATTGCACCGTAATTACTCTATCACAAATATCTTTCATTTTGGAAACATTCTTGGAGTATATGAAGCAATAATTAAGTACCATAATATTCTATTACATTCCTTATAATCTATTAAATTATTTATGTATTATTTATGTATTCTATAGTAGATGTACGTAGAAGTTGCAGCATTTTAATATCCTATTCTTTGTTTTCAAACAAATTCACTTCTTTATTTCTCTAATGATTTATATTAAGGTTTATGAAACATATTTATTATGCTGTAATATAATACTAATAGACAATAAACATCGTTACTAAATTCAACTATTTACGTCCGTGTAGCTCTTCATTTTTTTTCTTTTTATACAATGAGGATAATTTGGAAAGAAATTTGTAATAAATTAAATGACAATTTTTACTATGTAATTTCATATCTTTTGTAAACTAATTTCAGAATGGCTAGAATAATAATTGAAACGTTGCTGGAATAATAAAAAATGTGAATTTCTGTTTAAATCAGCAATTTCTATTCATAAGAGTGGATTTAAGAATTGTAAAATATGATTAAAAGATGTAGAAAATAAAAGTAAATATTTTAACTATTGAATTATGTATTATATACAAAATCAAAGTACACTAAAAACGTGTAAAAAAACTATATTCTTTGTTGAACTTCCAACATAATACTTTTAATATAAATATCTTTAATATAAACGTCTTGATTTAACGAAGTTTGAGTAACAAAAGAAATGTATACTACTTTCATTTTATATACTACATATCATTTACATTTATCTGTTTGAATAATTCGCTTCGATCATAAATGTAATGGTAAATATTATGAATGTGATAATTATAATTATTATTATTATACCATTTTTTTTAATACTTCCAAACGAAATAATGAATTTCAATTAATCAGAAACGTTTTGAAAGGTTTTGAAAGAAAAACAAATTGAAAATTTGTTTAAATTATAACAAATAAATGGTTACATAAGTGGTAAGTCATAACGTACAGAAAAGTTGAAATATCAATGTTAATTTCATTATTTCATATCGAACACTTAAAACAATTTATTCTCGTCATTTTTATCATAATATTTATTGCATTACAAACGAAAGAAAAATACAACAGTATTGATCTGAAGCAATCAACTGTTTGCGTTATTTCTCAGCCGCGTTTGAAAACAATCCACATAAAATTCTAAAAGCAAAATTTAACATTTAATTTAAAGAAAACATTTCCTATTTGTATTTGTCCACTTATATTTTCCTGCGTTGTGAACGATCTTACCTCCATCGTGTTATTATTATTTATAAACGATATTTCCCGAAAGCAATCATTCGATTGGAAACGATCAGGTTTTATTTCACGCCCCCGATTCCCGTCATTTTTTATGAAGCATTTCAGTTTTTCTAACACGTTGAAGACAAAAGGGCGAAATGGAAAAACGTTTGCGCGGTCATGCGAAAATTCTAAAAAACGAAGTACCAGCGTTTTATTTTTTTTTTTCATTAACGTTTTATGAATGCTCACATGCCCTCTGAAGGGAGTAAAATTGAAATTTCAAAATGTCTGTAAGCGTATTGTGTTCAGTCACATGTCTGTAAGTGTATTGTGTTCAGCAACATACCATAAAAATGTGTACGTTCCATCCAAAGTTGAAAACTTTATTTGGCACAGTTAACGTAAAAATATTTTAACATCAGTGTTGTGAATGTTACTATTATTAACAGTTATAAGAAATAAGAGATATCGAGTTATAAAAACAATTTATTTACACGGTTTATGTTTTCTACAGTGGGATTTCGACAATTTGAAATATTTAACGCGGGATTGGAATATTTTTGAATGTTGGGATTTTCGGGTTTTGGGATTTTGGAATTCTGAAATTTTGGAATATTGGAATTTGAAAATATTAATATTTGAAACATTTACAAATTTAAAAATTATATAATTGTGGAATTGTAGAATTTTCGAGTGTCAAAGCTTTAGAGTTTTAAAGTTTTAGAGTTTTAGAGTTTTCAAGTGTCAAAGCTTTAGAGTTTTAGAGTTTTAGAGTTTTAGAGTTTTAGAGTTTTAGAGTTTTAGAGTTTTAGAGTTTTAGAGTTTTAGAGTTTTAGAGTTTTAGAGTTTTAGAGTTTTAGAGTTTTAGAATTTTAGAGTTTTAGAGTTTTAGAGTTTTAGAGTTTTAGAGTTTTAGAGTTTTAGAGTTTTAGAGTTTTAGAGTTTTAGAGATTTAGAGTTTCCAAGTTTTATCAAGAACTTTTTATATTGTTCAATAATAACGTTTTGATACATAGAGCCTCAGGACTTACATCTTTAATAACTTCTAAATTATAAGATTTTTAAGTTTCATAATTTAAAAATTTCGTTGCTTTTAAGACTTCAAAATTGCAGCATTTTTTTATTTGAAAATTTTATCATCGCAGGATTCCAGAATTGTGAATTGTATAACTATATAATTTAGAAATGCTAAAATTTTTGGATTGCATTATATTATGAGTAAATGGAGTGCAGTAAACAACAGAAAACGGACTTCAAGTCCATGAAAGTTTAGGAAGCCTTTTACGGAATCAACAAAGTTGGCTGTTTTACATATACGGTATGGAGATCAAGAGATAAACTTTATGAGACAGTTATAACCGTTGATACTATTTCAAGTGTACGGGGAAAGAAAAGGAAGATTCATAAATTGTGGATGAAAGCATGCACTTAAAGATGAAATGCATATATGGTGGATTACAGCTTCTGAATCCCTTATGAAGTGATAGCTATTATCGAAATATCTTCGCAACTTAAAGGAATGCTCGTGTATAAAGATTCACTTTCAATTTATTTTTTTTATGTATTTGTTTAATAAGAACAATATTGTTACACTTGAATAAGCTAGCTATACAGGACGTTACCTACAACGCGACGCACGATTTTTCACCTACTTGTAGCTTTCTAATGAAAACCAGTTTGAAATAAGCATTGACAACTGGAGTACAATAAATATCAGTAATAGGTAAGACGATTGTAGAAGAGTTTGTTTTCATGAAAAAATCGAAGTTTATACAAAAAGGATTACACAAAATATACATCTTGAATTATACAAAAAGGAGAACATGTATTTTCTATCATATTGAAAAGAATATCGAGATAATTTCAAAATACATAGTACATAACATTTTTGCTGACATGTTGCTCGGTTTTGTAGTTATCCAGTGTAATGGACTACCGCTCGATTTTAATAATTTTCACATATGTTCTCAAGGATACCTCTCTGAATAATGTTAGGAAGGTTTAAGCGTCGGCTGTTATTTACTTAGAACTTATACGCCAGGAAAACATCAATAATACGTCATTTTTACATACTGTGAGAGCGTGTGTATGCGTGTTGGTGCATATGTGTCTCATGTAACATAACCCACCTTAACCTAATGTCACCTAATCAGAAAAATAATAAATGGTTAGGCGTATGTTCATGAACTTAATACGATCTAACCTTAAGAGAACATGCTTAATGAGACCTAACCTTATGAAAATATGCTTAGATCGTAGTACAATGTGAGCAATGATCATAATACTGGTAACAATCATGATACAACTGATAGTAGCAATGATAGGAACGTAATAAATTGGGCAGAGTTAGGAAAAAAGGAAAATCTTTAAAATTACTTTAATAATAGAAGTAATAAAAGTTAAAATAATAGGACTACATACAAAATGTATACAATAACCATTTCTAAACAGTTTTTAAAAGCTCAATGCTACGCTGTAAACTTTTTTCTTGAAATCAATAGTTTAAGAGATACAAAAACTTTTTCATACTCTTTTGTAAATAACTTTTTAGTAAACAACAACCGACGCATATAATCTTTACAACATTACTTAGGGAGATGTCCTTGACGACATATGTGAAAATGATTAAAATCGGGAATTATCCGTTGTACTAAATAATTCCCTGGATTTATAATAGCGAAAATGTGGAATATTTAGCTTTTTGTTATATTGCACTTCAGGACAGTATGAACAATATTTGACATTGAAGAACTTAGTGAATGTAAGCAGGCAAGTATGAAAAATGCGCTTAACTTCATTTCACGTTCGAAATTCATTCCGCCTTGCGCGACAAACGTATCATATTAACGTGTTAGTGCAGTTAATGTCTCCCACATTGTCTTTACTCGCGGTACTTTCACATTGTCCCTACTGACGAGTCTATTCATTGACTGACGAGTCCCTATATATGACAATGTATTCATTCTTGCTTTGCCTATATTTTAAAAATTTAGAATGCAATATTCGAACTTTTAAAAAATTTTTTTTTAACAAAAAAATTTTCTACCGTATTTCCGAGGTTCTTATTAAAATGACACCAAACATGACATAATGTAAGCAACATTTACTAATTTAGTATTTATTGCATAAATTATTTTACGTAAATAATTAAACGCAGTTTCCCATATTCTCCGTAAAACATATACCGATTCCCACATCGTTCTGAAAATGTAGCCTTGTACCCTCACATTGCTTATAAAACGTAATCATCGCATTGTCTGTAATATGTAGTCTTGTATCCTGGTATTGTCCGTCAAATTAATCTTAAACTCTCACATCAGCTGTCGGATGCAGTCTTGTACTCTGACATTGTCCGTAAAACGTAAACCAGTTTTTAACATTGTCCAGATACTGGTTATGCATTGAACGCATAATGTGCAGAAGTATTTTGTATATTTTTATAATAGTCTGTTTTGTTACTTAATTTAAAATGGTTAATAACATAAAATGAGTTACAGACTCATTGTCAGTATACATATAAGTAAATATCGTCTAAATATATCATGTTTAGTCTTATTGTCATCAGAATATGTTCTTAAAAACATTTTCATTTGGAAAAAGTTAATAATAAAAATGTTTAAAACTTGCCTGTAACATAACATTTATTACACGGGAATTTAAATCCCTCGGTTGCCTCGATTCGTTCTCCCTCCATGTCTTTTACTCGCTGCCCTTTTCTTTGTCCGGTAAACTACAAAGGCGATTTGTGAGGCTTGAATTTTGATTCTGGAATACCGAATTGTCCCATTTTAAATCCGAGCTAAGGGACAGTATGGGAGATGTTACTGTATTATGTACATAATATGTGATTTGAATTTGGCTGAATATCTTCTACAATGTGGTCAAAAGAAATATATATGTTGCTATTTATAAAACCTTAGGTAACCTCGATTTTGTCAGAAAAACTTATTTTTTCGATATTTGTTTTACTCATATCTATTGTACCCCTCATATTCGGAAACCCTCTTCTTCTGTCAAATCGTGCGTGGCTTCACGACAAGACTAACGTCTTGTATACATATGTATATGTCGTTATATTGCATTCTAATAGTATGGTATGTTTCATACAATAATTCTATGATTTTGCTAATCTGTTACTAACGTTCTAAAACTCCTGTTAATAAATAGTCATATCAAGAATGGCGTAAATAATGTTCAATGTGGGGGATAAGGAATATATTCATTTCAACATCTTAAAAGTTATAAAAGCCGAAAGAATGATGTGAATTACAAAAGAATATATTTTTTTTCATGAGGAAATCAGTTATGCAATTAGGTTACAGAATACTTCATTTAATCAAGAAAAATGTTACATATATACCCATTCTTGTGAAAAAAAATTAATTTATTTTAAATACAACGCGTCCGCCACAAGATTAACTCTGAATTTAGAGGATCTGTTGTGTGCTCGTGGTTCAACTTAATAAAGATTTGAACTAATTTAACATATGGATCAGTGACACCACTCAGACACAAAATGAACTAACAACTGTTTCAGTTTATTTATAAGCGAAAATTTGGTTGTTGCATTTTAAAAGAACACTTCGTAGCTGTGGACTCTAACATTTTGCACTTGATTCGTTGAGAGCTGATGAGAGAAACTGAACAGTCTAAGAAAAATATTTTTGCCAAAAATTGAAATGTGGGGTCGACATGCTGCTCAGGGTGGACAAGCGACTCGATTAAAATGAACTATTGGATTGACTAAAAAAATATTAAGAGGAGAGGACAAGAACCGCCTTTACAAAATATTCATACTGAGGTGAAGTTTGACCTGAGGTAAAAACTACGTCGTCGCTTGTCACCTAACGATTCGACAGTAATAAAACTATGAAGTTTACTAGTTTTCGATAAAGTATGTTAAATAGTAAAATTTGGAAGTACTAATTGTCCGTAATAAACAGTTGCAAGAGACAATAGTTGTTTGTTGAAGAATATTCCAAAAAATAAAGATAAAATTGATGGTTATGCGATTTTAAGAGTGTGTCGCAACAGGATCATTACTTTCTTTTTCAGCTTTTAAATTTGTACGAATGTTCTAAATAATTGTACGCTTGTGCTGAGGATATGTAAAAAAGGACGATTATGTTATTCGGTGGAATTTCGAAGAAATTTTCGTATTACTCAAACACTGCCACACTTTTTCCGATATCCTGCCAAGATTCGTTTCACGGCGAGCAAGCAGTACGAAGTACAAATAAAGTGGAATTTTTATTTTTACATTATGGAATAATGCAAATTTTACTCTACTTGAAACTTTCTTGCATTTTTGCGAGCCTGAGTAGTTAACACGTTCGTGCCCAAAGTAGCAGGTGCAGAGATAAGGAGAAGCCGTAAATTAAACCATTAGGAACCGACGCTCTTTTGATGACGCCACTAAGAACCACTTACTGCATTCTATTTTAAGGGATATCAATATATTGCATGAAAAATTTGGCCACTTTACGAAACATTTGTTTCTACGGCTAAAATCCGGTGTTTCAAGTTATGATTTCTCTCATAAAAATTAAATTTTGTACACTTTTTTTCATATTAAGTACGTATCATCAGACAGTGAGTTTCTGTAAAACCTTAGATAATTAATTATGTAATAGAAAAGTAAACATAATATATACAATTATCATAATCTATGCAAATTTTTATTTCAACAAAACACCGTACATTATTTTAGAAGCATGATAATAAATTTTTGAACTAGTTCAGAGATAAAGAACACGTTTTAGATAAAAAAATCTAAAGTCAATTATTTTTACAAGTTTGGTAGCATGATTATGAAAATTTTAATTAGGTATCGTCAATAACAATTAAGTGACTTAATTATACTCAATGTTTCAATATATTTTAATTCAGTATTAAAATGTAATTGTTGATTTAGTGATTATATAATTAAAAACTAAAGTTCTACTTCTAATTCTTGTAAATAAAAATTAAAGTTTAATTTTATATTCATTCTTATTAAGTTAAACACTGAGAAATCATTTAATTAAATGTCTTTTACAATTTATAATTAATATTTAATCGTTAATTGTGAATTTCGAAGTTTGAGAGTTTGAAGAATTGTAAGTTTGAAAATTTGGGAATTTAGTAACTTCGAAATTTTAGAGTTTGGAAATTTGAAATTGTGGGAATTTGGAGGATTACAAGTTTGAAAAGTTGAGAAGTTGCAGAAGTAGTAATTTGAAAATTTAAAAATTTGAAAGTTTAGAGATTTGTAAATTTCAGAACTTGCAAATTAAAAAATTCGACGCTTCAAAAATTTGAAGAACTTTTCATTTTCGGTGTTTGCAAACTCATGTATTGTTAGTCCACAGAATGAAATAATACGAACAATTTGCTCATCACCAATCTAGAAAAATGAGTAACAACATAATGTTAATGTTCCTTTCCATTGTGGGTACATAAATACCTTACAATTTAATTGTATCTGCCATACGCAAAATTGGAGAAACGATGCACAGGGCGTTACCACGAAACATGGTAGCGTTAAGAAAAATGTATCATACACCTAGAAAACGGGTGTGAGAGGAAGGGGCGACGATTTCTCCCCTTTGGAATCTCTCCCTCGTATATTTCCTTTACTCGCGCGGAGAAGATCCTGCTCGCGCTCGCTTCGGTTATTCGTTCGCGCACTTTGCCACACAGGTCCCTTTCAAGCATCGACTCCTTTTATATCTTCGTGGAAATCACCCTGAAATTTTACAGGTTCGAAACGGGGAGTCGGTTTTACCATTATTCGATATTCCTTTTAAACCTGAGAGCAGTTCCAAACGATTGAAGCTTCGGCTGTGTAGTAGTATAGTTTGACTGAAACTGTTGATAAATTGCTAGAAAATTCATGAATACATGTATGTTGTAAGATATGAGAAATTAATAGTAAATTTTTATGCTGTGTTACAGCTGAAACAAATTATTTAAACTGCTGTGCAATTTTGTTTAAATACAGAATGGCTTGTAATTCGTTTACAATTTAAAATTGTTATAAGTTTTTGTATTTGTTACGTATTTTGAATAAATTTGTAGGCTTTAAAATGTATGGGCTGCCAAATCGCTAGATTCTCATATCTCTAGATGTCAAGATTCCAAAATTCCTAGATTCTGAAATTTCAAAATTAAATTTTTAACCTTTTCAAAGAGACTTATATTTTCTATAAGGAACGCAAATTTGTACTTGACTACATGTTACTTGCGCCGAATGTGTCAAGCTAATTCATAATTATTAATTTAAGAGAGAAAAAACAAGAATTTCTTCGCGAATTTATTAAAACAAAACTACTGCGTCTACTAATATGACGTCTTCCCGTAACAATAAAACTAGCATTAATTATTGCAATACTAAAATTATTAAAATTATCGTAAAAATTTCTCCTGATTGGAACAAATAATTAATTATTTTCATAATATTTTGAATCCCAATTCTCACATATTCTTAACATAGTTTTACTTTTATTGATTTATACTTGGAAGCCGTTACAAATGAATGTGCATCTTTAACACGATTTTATGTATCGTACATGTTATCACCTTACACATTCATTGTATACTAGTGTGTAGACTCATTGTTCATAATAGAGGGAAATTAAGTAATATGAGACTATAAAATTGTGGTAAAACAGCCATTGTCGTTTATTATGTGTAATATACGTTCTTTTGTTTAACACCCGTTTTGCCTTTTGTGCACAATGGAAAGCTTTTACGAGTACACGTGAAAATGACTTTGCTTTTGTGTAGTTTGTAATTGTCAACGGAGTACAAAATGTTACCTGCCATGTAATGATCATAGTTTGAGAATGTTAATCAAAATTTGAAGTACATAACGTTTTTTAGTGTGGGCAGGTAATTGAAACAAAAATAGAACACCAAAATCTATATCGTTATCTTTGAAATATCTCTGCAACTATGTCATAAAATAAATCGATAACGATGTAAGATATTTCATTAAAAATGAAAAACGAAAATATTCATATTTGGACATTAATTAGTATTTCGTTGTTGAATGCGAAACTGATCTGTATTTCAAAGCATAATAAAATTTCTGGTAAGAGAATTATATATTCAAAATTTTTAGCGAAATTAAATTAAAAAAGTATTACTTTTACGAGATTTATCATCAAATATGTTCGATTTTGAATATTCTAAAAAGACTTAGCGTTAGATTTATTTTCTTCTTTTAGTATAATTCGTATTTACTTGTCGAAATACATATGTAGCCAACATGGAACACGTTGGATGTACGTAATATAGAACATGTTCCACATCCGCAACATCAATGTGTTGGGTGCACGTTCGTGTTAATTCTATGTAGTATTACTATGTGGCATGTTCGATATTTTTACTATCACGAATACATTATTGTACTACAGCATGTTATTATAAATGTGGTTATTGCACATATCATGGGTGGAAGTTGAATCAGATTTAGCTTATGTTCTGAATTCATTATTACCATCGTCTGAAGAAAGGTTACATTAAATCAATAAGGAAAAGAAAAGTTGTAATAATAGAATTAGTACTGGAAAATGAAGATTCATATGATAGACTGGTAGACTTCAAAGTGATGCATCAAGAATCACCAGATGATGTTAAAGATACTGTTAATGATGATGGCGATACAGAATGCTTATCTTGTGGTGATAATTATAAAAGCGGCACTAATGGTGAAAAGTTTCAATATCATAACCGATGTAGTGCGTCAGGTGCGTCATTCACATACTCGATGTGTAGATGAAGGGAATTAATATAATATAATATAAATTTCGGAAAATGTAAGATATTTGTTTATTCGTCAATTTCATGGAAAGAAATTCATTTTCCATTGTAACAAAAAAGTATTTTGCGATTTATTTATTAGATATGCGTTTCTTAGATATGCCACATTAGGTACCGTTCATTCATCTCACCGTGTTTGCATTTTTCACATTTTTTACAACAACTTCGAGAAGCATAAACTTTTGCATAGTTAACTAATAACGTGTAAATATTTATTAATTAAAATGTATTTTCAATATTCATAATCAAGTGTTCCTATAATAGGTGCAATTATCGTATATTGATTGGAAAAAAATAATGAATTGATAGCAATATACGATACCTGACTTCTTATAAAAGGCACTAGATGTTTATGCAAATGTATATTTTTAATAGAACTTGAGAAAAGTTATGCAATCTAAACAGAAATATAAGCAAGAACATATTGGATATGTCATTCATCGTTCATATGTATTTGTTTGTATAGAGTCGCACACTTGTCAAATTATTCTCTTGTATCCGTAAATTATCATATCATAACATGTTGTGTCGATAACAATAACATGTATTCTAAATTAAACCATGTTTTCGTGACCTCAATTTGCTAACTGAATATTAGATGCTGCAGATTGTGTTTGAAATTTTCATGATTCAATTTGATCAACGCAACTAACGTAATTTAAGTGACAAGTGAATATATTCAAGTACTATTCAATGGAAATAGGAAACCGTAATATAACTATTAAATGTGAAAAATTTTGCATAACTTATTTTACGCAAATTACAGTACAGTTAGAGTGATTGCAATAAGTACTGTTTAGTATGCGTGTATTGTGAATACTACATAACAATGATGAACAATAAAATAACAGAATAATGGTGAATAAGTAATTCATGAATACTGTTTCGGACGCTGGTTGAATCGGAATTGGATTGGTGCACTTGGACGCAAATGATGCAACGCGATTGTAACGTTCACAAAAACTTAAGTTTATTAGACACAGCAACAGACAACAAAAAAAGAACAATAAAATAACTTGGACGCGGATTATTAAAAGAAACTTTAACGGCGAGATTAGCGGTTTTTCAGGTGTTGATAGAGACAGTTAATGCGACAGGTAATACGGTAATGCGGTTAATACGATACAGTCGGCTGGGCCGTATTTATATTGTTAGATGTTCGGCAAGGGGGGGAACGGGTACGGAGGTTCGAACACGAGCAATTTTGAAAAGTAAACGGCTATTTCTTACATTCTAAACAAATACTGATGTGCAAATTAAACTTTCAAATTTCAAAACATAGAAATTTATAAACTTAATAAACAAATCTGGCAATTTATAAAGTACAAGTTATATAATTTTCAAACATAGGAAAATGGATTGAACGGAAATATAGCTTTTGGACTTTACAATAATTTTGAAAATTTATACTAGAGGCGTCCGGGAAATTCTTCCGTCCATTCCCTGTAAGGCGACTAGCGGATAATCCAGCCGTTCTCTCCATTCCGAGGACGGCCAGAATAGAATTCCCGTACTCTCCTCATTAGTAGCCGACCGGCGGCAAGTTCCAGCCGTTCTCTCCTACGACCAAAAGTCTAACAGGCGACCGGCGGCGAGTACCAGCCGTTCTTTTCCGAAATACTATAAACTGGGCGATCGACGGCGAGTTCCAGCTGTTCTCTCCATCCCAGAAGAAGAGCAGAAAATGCTCTCTGGGCTTCCTCGGGCGTCCGGATGGTTCTACCGTCCATTATCTGGTAGGTGACCGGCGATAAGATTCTGCCGTTCTCTCCATCACAGGGCGGCCAAGTTAGAGCCCCCGTATCCTCTCGTGACTCTAAAAGGCGACCGTGGTAATTACCTCGTTCTCTCCCAAAAGAGCTCAACAGGAATCTACTGCGATCGCGGCTCCGATACCGATATTTATAATTGCCGCGTTCCTAAGGCCTGCGGACAATCAACAACGTCGCGTTGCTTCACGAACGTTCCGCGGTCAGCGAGTCACGAGCTCGCTATCGGCGTTCGCGAATATTCGATTCGATTCTCGACGCGAGCTGCTCCGTTTCGTGAGCCGGTCTTCTAGATTGTTCCAGGTCGTCGGGAACGATCAGTGTTGTTACATCCTCCCCCTTTGGACACGACGTCGTCCCGACGAGTAGTCCAGCATCTCCTTGGTCTCGACCGCCTGTCTGATCTGCTGCATCAGGGTCTAGTCTCACCATTGTCGCTTCTTCCGGCTCTCGGGGTGGTCATCAGGGCGGTCTTTGCGTGGTCGGCCACACCGGCGGATCGGCACCACTGGAGCTGGTGGGTTTCCTGCCCTGCCGACATAAGGTGTTAGAGAAGATGTATGGTATACCCCAAGGCAGACAGGCTCCGGGTCCCGTGTCTGTACTTCGTAGCTATTGGGCCCAACTTGTCTTTTGATGATATATGGGCCGTCTCTTCTGGGTGCCAGTTTTGAGGTGTATTGCTGCTTTCCTCTGCTCAGGGTATAGGTGTTGACCCATACTATGTCGTCTTTCTGAAAGCCTGGATTAGGTCGTCGATGTCGATCTGCATAAGCCTTCCGCTCGTCCTGTTGTTGCTCTTATTTTCTCTCGCTGTCTTCATTGTGTCAGCAAGTGCTAAGAGCTTCGGTATAATTTCCGGTAGGAAATTTTCTAATTGTATTACTGCTCTCAGGTCTCGGTTGGCATTGTCTAGAGTTCTCAATTCTCTCCCGTAGGTAGGATACACCGCTGTGTAGCCAGCGGTCCCACATCTGACGGTGTTCATAGCGAACCTGATTGTTGGTAGTTTTTGGTCCCAGGTTATATGATCTGTTCCCACGTAGATAGCCAGTTGCGCCTTCAAGTCACGATTTTTGCGTTCTACAGGATTGGCCTCAGGGCCAGCATATCAGTAACGACATTGCTTCTTCCAGAAATGTACTGAATTTTCGGATAATATGGCTGCAGGAGGAGAGCCCATCGAGCCAATCGTCCGCTTGAAGACTTCAGACTCATGAGCCATTTCGACGGTTGGTGGTCTGTAGCAATCGTTGCATCAGCTCCTTCGATGTATCCTCGGAACTTGTCTACAGCCCACACAACTGCAAATGCCTTTCGTTCTGTGGTGGAATAATTTCTTTCCGCAGATGTCAATAATCTACTGGCATATTCGATTGGGTGTCCCGTTTCCTTTTCTCTTTACAGCAACACTACCCCTATAGCGTAACTGCTTGCGTCTCTTCGAATGATGTAAGGTTGCGTCTCATCGGAGCACTGCAGAATTGGCGGTGTTATGAGTGCTTCTTTTAAGCTGTCGAATGCCTCTTGTTGATTAGAAGCTCACTCCCAAGTTGCTTTCTTCTTCGTTAACTTGTCAAGGGTTGAGCAACGGCAGTAAAGTTTGGCACGAATCGTCTATACCAGGAACAGGTTTGCAAGAAGGAGATCAGCTGTTTCAGGTTCTTCGGAGCTTGCAGGTCCCGAATCGCTTTCACCTTCTCAGGATCAGGGAGAATGCCTTCAGGCGTGAAGTGGTTGCGTGGTTCGAATACACGGATTAAATAACTTAACTACTTTATTAAAATAAACATTTAACTATTTACAGACTAAAGTAATAGTAATAAACTAAGAACTAGGGGCGATAAACTATTGCACTATAAAATTAGACTTTGTACAACAGATATGTAAACGCGCGTTGACAAGGTGACTTTCGGAGTGTTCGGCGTGCGAGCTGGACATCGACTGACTAATTGATCGCGAACCGGCCGATTTATATAGTTGATTGTTTTTCGTGAACGTTCTCGCGCGCGCCTCGTCGCGAATATTCCAGCGCGTGGGCTCGCGAATGTTTTTCCACGCTCGCGCCGTACAGCGAGCGTTCGCGAATGTTCCTTCACGCTCGTGCCGCATAGTGAGCGTTCGCACGCGTCGAGAATTTTCGGCGGCGGTCCGCCACAGGAGTTAGAATACGTCCGAGGTATTTGATTCTAGAACAGCAAAAATGACATTTCTGTCTATTCCTCCTCAAACCAAAATGTCTTAGTCGGTCGAAAACTGCCTTGAGGTCTTCGTGATCCATGAAATCCGATAATAGTACCAGCAAGTCGTATAGATAGACGAGTATATTGTGTGATCCCAAGCCTACCTTCATTAGATGTACATATGAGCCGTTCAAAGATCGCAGGAGCGTTTTTGAGCCCAAAAAGCATCCGTTTGAAACGGAAAATTCCAAACAGTGTCGTAAAAGCGGTCTTGTCTCGGTCCCTCTTCTCTTTCGCCAATCTGCCAATAACCAGACTGCAGGTCCAATAATGACATATAGCCAGGTTCTTTGCTGAATGGAGCAAATCGTCGATTCGAGGCATAGGGTATGAATCGGTAAGAGTGACAGCGTTATGTTTACGGTAATCGACGCAAACTCGTAAGGTGCAATCCTTTTTCGGTACCAAAACAACAGGAGCAGCCCAGGGTGATTCGCACTCTTCTATGACATTGCCCTCCAGCATCTTCTGCACTTCTTTCTGGAACTGGTCGCGTTTCGCAGGTGGAATGCGATAAAGGGGTATCGCGATTGGCGCGTGGTCTTCAGTCTCTATGCGATGGACCGCTTCTGCCGCGGGTGATCCTGTCGTATGGAATAAATCTGCATTTTGTTTTAACAGATCTCTTAGTTGATTCTTCCCTTCGATGGTGGTATTCGTAGCTCCTTCTCTTATTTCATCTACTTCGACTGAGTTGATCTCTAGTCATTCTAATTTTTCGAATGATCGAAGACACTTATCGAACAACTCATCGAAGCCAGGCCATCCGGTTGGGGCTTCTTTTGTGAAGATCTGCACCAGCTCCTCTGAAGTATTCTCCAAGTACGACTCCAAGGTGGTGGGGTCTCGGATTGGGTTTAGCAACGGTGGTGATGGTTTTGCTAGTTCTTTTATTTCCTCCCAATCTATTGCATTTACCTCTTCTTCTGTCTTCTTCTCCCCCACATCGGAAGTTGCTTCACCAATTTTGGGCTCTTCTGCAAATTCAAAACAGGTTTCTGGTGTGTCGACAAAGTTCCAACTTCGTTGAGGAATGTTCAAAACGATCCCTGCATTATCGATGAAATCTACTCCCAACAAAGTTCGGTTGCCCTTGCTTTCTATTACGACACAGTAATATCAAATTTAAAAATTTCGAAATCTATAAATTTTGAAAATTGAAAATTAAAAACTACAGAAACCTCTGATTTTCAAACTGATAAATTTTTCAATTCTGAACTTTAGCAACAAGTTACTATAAAAAGAGATTTTAGAGATGTAGAAACTGTAGAAAAATGTAGATGTATAAAAATCGAAAATTTACAAATTTATACATTTATAAGTCTATAACTTTAGTTGTTCACAAATCTTATGATTGAAGACTTTAAAATTAAAAATCTTAGAAATTTATAAATTAAAAAAATAGCGACATTAACAGATTTTATAAATTAAACAATTAAAATATTTTTAACGCTAATAGTTTGCAAATGCACAAATTTAAGAGTTTAATATTATTCCAAGCAAAATTTTCTATTTTCAATGAATATTGCGTTCTCATATCGTTTCACATCATTATAATATAATATATAAATTAGTTCATTAGTTCAGTGTATGAAAACATTTTACGTGTTTTCTGTACAAATTTGCATATTTTTGCACATTTATTGCACAGAAAGATCTAGAGGCTAATTATGAATTATTCAGGAGAAAATATAACGACATGAACCAGAATCAACCAATGAAATGTACATAATTTATGACTTGACGTTTTTCTGAAAACTTTAAAGGTGAGCTGTGTATTTAACGCTTGTCGTGCCAATTATGGGTTGATTATAATTACTTGGACCTGAAAGCGAAATTTATATACATATATCACTGTTATAAAAACAAATAAATCGTCATTACATTTGTCATACAAATATCTTTGACAATTTTTTATGAGAAATTTTCAAGTTTCCAAATTTAAAAGTTTTCGAACTTTCAAGATTTCTAAATTTGTTATTTGAAACGTTTAAGTTGTTACTAACAAATTAATTCTTTTAATTTAAAAAGTTTTATATGAAATAGTTGAAAAACTAAAAAAATTTTGAAATTAGAATTTTAAAGGTTTAGAGATTTAGAGATTTAGAAAATTAGAAATTTAGAGATTTAGATATTTAGACATTTGGGCATTTAAACATTTAAACATTTAAACATTTAAACATTTAAACATTTAAACATTTAAACAGTTAAACATTTAAACATTTAAACATTTAAACATTTAAACATTTAGACATTTGGGCATTTAGACATTTAGATGTTTAGACATTTAGACATTTAGATGTTTAGACATTTAGATATTTAGACATTTACACATTCAGACGCTTACAAAGGAACGTATCCAACCCAGACACGCCGATGTTGATGAAACTTATGTGAGATATAGTTCTCAAAAAAATATTTAACACGTATTTTGTTTTCTCGGCAATCGTGCATATTAAAGAGGTGAAAATAGCCCCCAAAGTTAAGGGCTGAAATCATATTTTTGGGAATATCTCCGGAATTAAAGGAGGTAATTGGATGCTTTCTTTTGTAAACTGTTGATCTTTAAATAGGGAATTTTTGCGCGTAAAAAAAATTTAATAAACTTTGTTTGTTTAAATAATATTTTGAAAATTTATAATTTTTGTTTAAATCGAAGACTTTACGCCTGTAAAAGTATAACAGCACTATTGGGCATAAAAGCCTGTTCGGCCGCGAACTGAAGCCTTTGTCGCGATTTTAAGGAATTTACAACAAGGTTCAAGTGGTTCGGCGTGCGGACCGCCGTGAACCGTTCATACCTCGAAATACAGGTCACCGAGGACCCTTTTGTCTCTCAAATCCTGTTCGGACTAGTCTTACTGTAAACACGTGCGTGTCATAAATCAGCTAACAGCTGTACCTCTCTTTTTAAACAATTTTAACGAACGAAAGCATAGAATTTTTCCTAACCGTTACCTTCGGAAACACGAGGGTATTTAGGCGATTCTTCGTACAACGAAAAGGCAGTCGAACGTTGAAGCTTGCACGGTTCGGATCGAGAGTCGAAAAAGTCAATCGTGAGTTCGAAAGTTCCGCATAACGCAACGTAGCATAACCAATGCAGGGTGGTTCGGAAATCATTCACAACACCATTCGAGCGAGATCCTGCACTCCTCGAATGGGCCACGGTAGGGTGGTTAAATCATACATCGCACACTGTTCGGGGAGTCCTACACTCCTCGAATGGGCCACGGTAGGGTGGTTAAATCGTACATTACACACTGTTCGGGTGAGTCCTACACTCCTCGAACAGGCCACGGTAGGGTGGTTAAATCATACATGATTCGAGTGAGTCCTACACTCTTCGAATCGATCATCGTGAAAAATCTCACGCAATGTGAATTATCACGCAATCGAACAATATTGAGCGAGACCTTGTTCTCCTCAATCAATACGCAATCAACACAACGTACACATACTCGTACACATTTTTACCGTAGAATCATTAACGAATACATAATTTTGTAAGGGGTTTTTTATGCCGCAAGGCTTTTTCCCCTAATTCGAATCGCTAGAGCCAATAAACGATCATGATTTTTAAGGCTCAAATACGACTAAACAATTATTATTTACCCTCTTCCTCAATCGAATTCATCTATTCCTTGAAACACGAAATTTCTCCATGTTGGAAAGATTTCGACGATACAAAGCCTATATTCCTTGCGACACACAGTGGTGAAAAACGGCGAAAACGTGGACAAAACTAATATCTTCGATTCTGAGATAAATTATTCAAATGTTTTTTGATAAGATGATTATATTAGTATTACAAATTAATTTTTTGTGTCGAAAATCGAATTTTGATTTGCTAGTTAACTAATACGGTTAGTTAACTAGTACGTATGAATTTTTATCTCGGAAACTATTTATCGAAATTAATTAAATCTTTTTGTATTTTAATCTTGAATGTTTGAACTATTATAATCATATTTTTTTCATTAACAAATTCATTTTTTAATATCAGAAATTATAAATAAATTTTTATTTTTTAAATTGTTGAATAAACTTTAAATATCTAATATGTAATATATATGTGGATGTGGATATTGAAATCTTATCTACAAAACAAGACCTTTTGCAAAGGTCAGCAACGACATATTTGAAAAACATCCGAAACCGCTGTTGTCGCATATGATACTAAGGCGTGCATGTGAACAAAAATGTGAATAACTCAGAAAATCGCAAATTACCGCAAGATATCGTTACAGATTCTTATTCAGAAAGCTTCCAGCTTTCATTTAAACTTATTTGATAAGTGAACCGTGGTGAAAATCACAACTTTTACCTGCCCTAAACATTGAATATGTCTATGGTTTATATCTCTTTCCATATCAGTGTTAAAAATAAACATTTTGTTGTGCAACTTACATAATTATAATACTGAAGCATCATATACAAAGCTAATAATACTGGATGAACATAATATTTAAAAAATAATGAACAACATTATGTTAAACTTTGCCCGGAAAAATTGACTTTAAAAAATGTTCAACTTTGGAGACTCATATCTTCGAAATGGTAATAATAAAATTATTTAAAGTGCGAGAATATTATGCACAGATTCCTTATAAATTAGTTCCAGTAGACAGATTTCAAGAATTGCGATTTTCATTTTTTGATTTTTGTTCACGTTTTCGTCGTTTTTCGCCACTGTGCAGCGGTAATTATAACCGCGTCACGCTCATACCTGCTACGCTTACAATAATTATTGAGAAATCAATTAACGGCAAAATATTGCAAAAGATTGTAAAAATAATAATATTTTTATTAAAAATGCTGATTGCCTCTCTTCACAGAAGGTGATTTTAAATTATATATCTAATAAACATTGCTACAAACAACAAATTCCAAAAACACGTATCCTCTATTTTTGTCCATAGTTTACACACACAAAATTACAAGAAAATAGATCAACATTTAATGCAAAAATTTAAACAAAAATGATAAATTTTCAAAATATTATTTAAACAAATAAAGTTTATTAAAATTTTTTACGCACAAAAATTCTCTATTTAAAGACGAATATTTTATAAAAGAAATCATCCTATTATCTTCTTTAATTCCAGAGATATTCCCAAAAATATGATTTCAGACCTTAACTTTGGGGGCTATTTTCACCCCAACAAAAATACGTGTCAAATATTTTTTTGAGAACTATATCTCACATAAGTTTCATCAAAATCGGCGTGTCTGGATTGGTTATGTTCCCTTGTTAGACATATATTATAAGTTGAAGAATTTCGGAGTTATTACATCTGAAAATGTTAATTTTGATTAATTTCCCGGCGATTAATTTAATATTATGAAATTACAAAATATGCAAATTCTGTATTTTCGGGATTAGCCAATTATAAATTCTTGAAATTTGGATATTCCAAAATTTACAAATATAAAAGTTTGAAAGTTCTGTACTCTTAAAATTTAAAAATTGTAGAAATTTGAAAGCTAAAAGATTTCAAATTTTTAATGCAAACTCTTAAATTAGCAGATTTTTAATGGGACAAGTTTGATATTACAGATTTCACTAATTCACAAACTTCCGAATGTGGAATTTAGGAATGTGGGAATTTTTAATTTAATCAAGTTTCAAATTTTCAAATTTAGAAACTTCGCCATTTTGGACTTTACGTACTCAATCTCGCAAAATTGATGAAAAGTAATACAACGCACATTCCCTTAATCTTGATCTTGTCTTCATGAAATTTACGTTGCACCCAAGTTTGCATTCTGTAGTATCAACTTAAGGAGTTACTGAAATACCAAGAAACATCGCATTTTACTACGTTGAAATCATTAAGTTTACTGAACAACTTTGAATAATGCGTATTATACATATAGCATATTTTATAATTTAAATGTATTTAAAAGGTGAAGGGCTGCACGATTCGCTGTATGTTCATTTCCTACCTACGTTCAAGACTTTTCGTTTGTCGATTTTGTTCATCTTTATAATTATAATCCATTGAACACTTTTTGATTTTCACCATTCGCTTTGTTTTTTTCACTTCACTTCGATATTACATCTTGTTAAACTTTCCGAATAAACCAAATATTTCTGTAAAGATAGAAAGGGGATAACTTCGATACGATTGAAGTGTCCAGACTACTTATTCCGTTTGATTCCCCTCCTCGTTTACATAGAAGTTCGTTTCCCTGTACAATTGGAACATTTGATCAAACCTTGAGTATACGCATAAAACAAAAGTCTCACCCTATCGTACCTGCTTGCAACTACCCCTTGTTTGTCTTTGCTACTTCCACTGACTGTCGGTCGGTGGTGCACGATTTTCCACTGCAACGTGTGTTTGTCGAGGCGACGGTTTTGCGGAGGACCAACGTTGTTTTTCAGGGTGTCGTCGAGGAAGGGTCGTTACTACGTTTGCACGGATGACGCTGTTTACACAACAAAGTCTCAGAGAAAAGCGGCGTCATGTCGTCGCAGGTTTAGACTGGCAAACGATACAATCGCTAGAATGAACGCGTCGTTCTCAGTTTCACGATAGTTCTGCTCCAACCGCGGACGTGTTTACGAGAATTCTCGCGAGTACATGACACCGTGATAACTGCTCGTTATCGGGCTGATGCATCTAACTGTTTTTGTCCTGTTTAGTTTTCCACCGTACAAATAGTACTTACTCTATTTGTGTTGTAGCTTCGAATGTTGTATCTTTGATTAAGCGTTTTATTGGACCGAGCGAGCCTCTCATTTTACAACAGTGACGTAAAGTTTTTGCTATAAATTTTGCAATGAATGGCCAATTGTACTCGAAAGATTTCTTATTCAAAATGTCCCAAAGACATTACTTTAATTAGTTTAATGGTATATGTTGTGAATTAAACGAACGTTATTTGAATGTTTAATAAATAGTTTTTTTGCTAACTTAATAAAATATTTATATTACGCACACTATTAGCTTTATCAACACCAGGGATTTTGCTCGCTGAGAAATGTAATATGATCGAATGTATGTACATACATACATATGTACATTCGTGTATACCTGAGACAATACCAATGCAAAGATAAAACTTCTTTACTTTTGTCTTTTTTGTTATGAAACTTTTAGCAATAGACCTTTTACGTCTATCTGATTAAAAAGAAGATGAAATACGATATAATGTAGACAATTACTGCTTTAACCCCTTACACTGCTTTGATAAGTCTGACTTATGACGCACGCGTCCTTCAGCTGTGACCAACTTTATTCGAATTTTAAATACGCTTCAGTTTGGAGTTCACGTCTAATAAATTGACATAACATTTGAATTTTCTTTGTCTGGTTTAGTGTTGTAGCTGTGATTAGTAAGTTCTGACTGACGCATTTGACAAATGAATTATAGTGCAAGGGGTTAATTGGAAATAATCTTTTAAAATTGTAGCAGTTGACGAAGACCAAAAGCCTGTTGTATTGTTTACAATACTAATGTGTTGCTTCTTATTTTTAGTTCTTTTATTATACAACTATACCAAAATATTAGTGACAATTTCCTCATTAACATGAGATCAAATATCATACAATTGGGGACATATTTTCTTGTTATAACTCATCAGAATTGTACGATTTCATAGAGCATCGTACAACACGGTAGCTATGGGCTCGTAAATCCTCAGGGTCAAAAAGCAATCGGGCCACGGAACTTATTACTACAATCTGCCATAAACCACGATCTAATCTATCGCTCGTAAGTCGAGACCGCAGCCCGTTGCAAATCTACCATAAAAATTTTGAAAACTTCTACCTCCACTTCCTTCTACCTTTGGCAATTTTCAGAACTCCTAATCCAATCACGGTCTCAAATATCTCTCATTTTGCAAAATTCCTTCTTATATTCCTACTGATGAACAAAATTTTCCTTTTTTTGTAAAAAAATCATGTATGCATTGCTGATTAATCTTGCATTAACCAGCAATACAAAATTTAATTCTGATAAATAAGTATTAAGTTTGCAATATTATTTACATCAATCACTACCATTTAAAACTAGTCCTCACGAAATTAACTTACTGTTGAGTACGCTGGTCATCAAGGACTCGATTAACCCTTCCTGTAAAACGCGAATTCCAAGACCATACGAGAATAAAACCTTCGATATAAGGAGAAATGGTTGAAATTGCAAGTAAATACATTCTAAATCACCTCGTGCTGGACGTAATTTTTATCAGGAAAATATTACAAATATCTTGGTAAAAGTTTCATAATAAAAAGATAAAAAATGAAAACGTCTTATGTTAAGATTCTTCCATCGCGTCGATATGTTACTGTTTGTTCATGTGCAGTTATTTGTTAGTCTTCTTACTGTCCTCTTCTGTACACTTCAAAACATCAAGCAATGGAAGAACTACATGATATAAGTAAAAGTTCAAACCTGAAAGATTCGATTAGATGGAGTATTTACTGTACTGTACCATAACTTATATAAAGAAATAATGTACTTCTAAAATATGGCAATATATAAATAAGGCAAGTCTATTTGGGTATAATAAAACCATTATTTTTTAATTCAGTGTTTTAATCACTATTAAGTAATAAATATTATTTAATATTTCAACATACATAAAATTTGTCTCTTAGTGCTTATTAATATTTTTAAATTTATTGAAATGCCAACCTTTAAATATGTCGCAATAATAAACGGAAAAGGATTTGTCTCACTTACAAAATAAACGGTCCATAATACATTTAAAAGATGGCTATAATGGTTGAGCGGCTCGTAAAAAGCCATACATAAACAAGATCAATCGAAAGAAACGTGGAACGTTCGCTAAAGAATTTATTTCTAAAACACAATCATAGTGGAATGATGTGATTTTTGCGGATGAATGTCAATTTCATGTTACTGGGTGTAACAGACGAAAATTAGTGTGGCGTAAACCAAATGAACAATTCAAAATAAGTAACATGCGACCGACGATGAAACTCGATGGGGGAGGCTTGATGGTATGGGGCTGTTTTCTACTGCTGGAGTAGGGGAGCTGGTTTTTATTGAAGGTATTATGGACAAGAACAAATATTTAGACATATTTAAGCAAAATTTATTAAAAAGTGCAACGAATATGGGTATACGCGACAGTTTTAAGTTCTACTAGGATAACGATCCGAAACAGAAATCGAGAATAGTTCAGGAATATTTATTATATGCTTGTCCGAAAGTGCTCCATCCTCCACCACAATTACCGGATTTAAGTCCAATTGAAAATCTATGGGACTTATTGGATCGTAATATTAGGACCACCCCTATAAAAACAAAAGGCGAATTAAAAATACGTCTGACGGAAGAGTGGAAACGCATTACTAAAAATTATTTAAATAAAATAATTTCAAACATGCCACCATGTCTGCAACACGTCATCAGACAAAAGCGATATCCCACAAAATATTAAATTAATATTAAAATTATAATTTTGTTGTTACATATACTCTAAATAAAAAAAAACTTTATGTGATATTAAGTGTCCAAATATTTTTTCGACACCAATATCGGGTCTAATTTCGTTTATGATTTATTATGCCGAAAACAATAAAAAATAAAGTATTTAATTTTACATATTTGTAAACTAGAATATGCGCTTTAACTCATTACGGACCAGAAAATTCGATAATCACATTGCAAATAAGTACAGGAATTTTTAATTTCGCAAATACCATAGTGTCCGAATATTAAATCGAGTAACTGTATTGTTAATTTAAAATATATGACTATAAGTAATATAGTACCATATAAATCTTACTTCCAGAATAGAAGACAGATATGTATATTATAAAGTGTGTATAACATATTCTATATTTCATGCAACTAATAGTGTTTGACAAAAAACCTTGATTTTAATTTAAGTGACGTCGTACTCGGTGAATTCTCTAAAAATGGCTCTAATTTAAGTGAGCTTAAATAAGTATTCATATTACCGGCACACACATACATTATGTATGTATCTATGTTAATAAATAAGGTTTGGTATACCTTCCACTAGCATTTATACATATTTTTCGTATAGTATAATTATTCTAAATGTATAGGTCCTGCGTGTATATTTATCGCATGACGATTTTTTGCTTTTAAATTTATGTGTAGAGTTACTTTAAGCACAGAAATTAACTGCTGATAATATTCGTACATTCCATACTCGCTCTCAGAATCTAAATACTCGAAACAGCATTACATTAATGGCTTTTTAAAGTAAATTCATGATATTCGTTTCAGCTTATATTTAGAAAACGTTGAGCTTGGTTGGAACCAAATGAAATTCTGCCTTATTTTTCCAGTTTTTTTTACAAATATTTGAACCCATTCCTGAGAACTCATTTTCTGTTTTTAAATGCCTGTAACATTTTTGTAAAGTAACTATATTGCTTTCAATATCAGTAACGAATGAAATCTTATAATAAAAAATATTTCATTATCTGTATTGCGTTTGTCGCTATTATCTTTAGTACTTCTGTTATTTTGTGATTTCATGTTTGAAATTGAATTATACATATCAACTGTAGCTTTTTGTGTAAAGAGAAGAAAAGATTAATTAATCCCCTTTTTTCGCTTTTGCACCTATACAGATCAAAATGATTTATTCATTTATAAAATTATAATTTATGTCTGAACTTTTTTGTCTTATTTCATTTTTAATTTACGTCTATACGTGTACATCATTTTATCATTTTTAAGTAGAAAAGTAGAACTATTCTTGTTGAAAATATGTACAGTATACATAGTTAGCATGCTTTAACAAGCAACATAGGTAGACAGTAATCGTAGACAGTAATCAAACGGAAACATTGAATTTATCAACTATATTACTAAGCTTCTAATAATTCTAAATCATCAGTATTCTAATTTCCTAAATTTTTATGTTTAAAAACTTGGAAGCTGTAAAATTAATAAATTTTTATATTTTTAAATTTCAATATTTCTCAATTCTTATATTTCCAAATTGAAATTATATTTGCCTCGCCCACGCGCAAAAGAAATGAAAAATAAAGGAGTAAGGAGGTAACTCCTACCTTGTCAAGCGCGGTGGTCCTTCTACTTTCCACCTGGGCGGCGCACAGTGGCGAAAAACGGCGAAAACGTGGACAAAAGTCAAAAAATGAAAATCGCAAAAGAACAAAAGAAACAAAAGGAAAAGAAAGTTTAACGCGCAGAATTGAAATAACAAAAGAAAAAAAGCAAATGAGATTAGTGGCGGGGCTTTTGCGAAAAATCCGTCTTGACGCTCCGGTAACTCGCTTACTTCTCTCTCATTTTCTTCCTCTTCTTCCCTGATTCGCGGTATTCCTCCATCCTGGGGCCCTCTCAAAGTGGCGGTTGGGGGTGGTTAGTCCCCAGGCCTGGCGTTCTTCGGTGGCAGGCTGCCGGTCGCCCACGCGAAGGATGACGTGGTGGCGCCGCGACCGGACAGCCGACGACTCCTCTTCGGTGGGCCCATCCCAGCGCCTCCGTCGCGTCGCTTAGGGAGAGGTTTCTCCGCGACCTGAGACGACAACTTCTCCTCGGTGGATGGAGGGTGGAGAGGGGGAAAAAGCGTTAAAGGCAAACTTAACAAAAAAAAGAAGAAGACGCGGAAATAGAAAAAGGAAAAAGAAACAAAACGCTAATATAACAAAGAGAAAAAAAAAGAAAAGAACTTTCTCTCAATCATTCCTGTCCCAGCGGCGAGGGGTCTGTTTGGGCGGAGGAGTGAGGCCAGCAATTTGGAGGATCCTCGTAACGAGGCATAAAAAAAAATGGAGGAGACGAAGAAAAGAACATATGCCTCGTTACAGTGTGTGTGTGTTTATTTTTAAATAAATTGTTAATTTTCTGTTTAAACATATTTTTGTTTCCCCCTTCACCCTCTTATCCTACAATTTTTTTAAAATGATGTAATTCCATTTACCATGTGAAAATCTCGAGTTTATTTAATAATCCTATTAACTTTTATCGGAAAAGTTTCAAATGTTTATGTCGTAAATACATTACCCGAAAGCATTAACACTTATCAATATTTTTAAACCAATTAAAACCCTTAAATGGGAATAAATGGAATACGACATTTAATCCTTTGCACTCGAAGATATTTCTACTTTTGGCATATACTAGCCGTAAAATTTCACAATTGAAAAGTTTGATGAATTCTTTCGGAGTCATTACTTCTCTGTTATTAATTGCAATTGTCTGTTTCCCTATGTTTAATGGCACGATAGATTTAGTTTAAAAATGCCTTTTTCACATTTCTTGAATCAAAATCGAAGACTGTAAGACATATTCCAAGTATAAGGGATTAAATGTATCGTCTGATAATATCCTTCCATATATTTGCATCAACATACAACATCTACTGATAACCAATAACAAACCAATCAGATCGATTCGGTTTTGCATCGAATAAGATGGCATCTATCGAAGTTCTAGAGATGCATAGATACTATCTCGCGTCCATTCGAATCTGTGTGTGTGTTTGTGTGAACTTGTACATACAAGGAAACTGGTAATGCGATGCATTACCGGTCCGCGACATGAACTCACGTTTGCTTTGAATAATTACTGCGGGATCGGCGTGTACAGGGTACGTGTCCCGCCCTGAGATCGGATCTACACAGCTCCCCCAAGCAAACGTTGATACTCACCCAAATACGCATGTCAAATTCGTAAACGTTTGACTGTGCGTTATTTACGCGTATATCTACTATATCGATAATTCAACGGCAAGTCATCAATTCCCCAGCTTTGACTTACAAGTGGGACTGTAACAATCTTTGAAACATCAATTTCGTTGTTGGGTTAACAACGTTATCGATAATTGATATGTTAGACGTTTATGTCGAAAGTAGGGTAAATTAGTTTTCTTTTAATGCGAGATATATAAGGGTTTCAATCAATTTAAAAATATCGTTAAGAACTAATTAACACTTTTTTATTGGTAAATATTTGAAATAAGAGAGCCACCTCCGATTTCGATCACCTTGAAATATGTTGTCAAGGTTCGTTTTCCAAAATAATGGCAAATATGTATCGCTTGAATGAAAGTTTGAATGACTAAATGTCTAATATGCGCTCCATTTTGCATTTGACTGTAGCATTAAGTTCATACATATACTATTCGTTCATTAATCCCCACATGTGTTTTTGAAGTGCCTAAAAATGTCTGTTCCAAAGGGGTTTAAAGTTGTAGTTGTCACATCGTGGGGGCGGGGGTTTGGAGAGGAGAAGTTCCCCAAAACAATACAGTATTCTTTCCGTAAGTGAGAAAAAGATCTCTACCGTAAGACTACAAATTTTATCCCCACTACGGTGGGGATCCCCCTCAGAACATATTAATGCAAGCGAAGGAAAAGATTACTATTTTTTTATTTCTTATTACTTTTTTTATGAAATTTGTACGATGGTATTCGTCTCGTTTTTCTGATTAAAATGACACCAAATACGCTATAATTACGGTCATAATTACTTGTGTAAGGAGTGATTAAAGTTTTTAACGTGAAAGAGGACGGCGAATGGAAGAGAAAGAGAGGTAGAATGTTGAAATGGTCAGCAAACATGAAAAACTCGTGCATGTTCTGGCTTTTAAATTTAAAAATCGAAATTCTTTATTTTTGGTTTCTCGTTAATGAAACTTCTACTATCGTATTCATCTCGTTTTTCTCATTAAAATGATACCAAACACGGTATAATTAAAATCACAATTACTTGCATAGCAAGCTGTTAGGAGGAATTCGTATCTCTGCCATAAATAAAAAGTTTGTCGTAAGTGTGCAAGCCCGAAACTTTGATGGTTTGCTATACAAGTAATTATGATCGTAATTATATCGTATTGTATTGTAATTATATCGTATTATATGGTGATATATTAATTAGAAAAACGAGACGAATACGATAGTAGAAGTTTTATTCGCGAAAAACCAAAGATAAAGAATTTTGATTTTTGAATTTAAAAAACAAAGCACGCAGGAGTCTTTCATTTTTGCTGAATCTCAGTCCCTCTTTGTTTTTGTGTCGCTATCTTTTTCTGCGTTCGGCTCATTAGAAAGAATGTAATACCTATTCTGTAAATGTAAAACTTCAGAACCGAAGTTTTCACACGTATGGAGAGAATATTGTATAGGAAACCGTAGTTGCAATTTATTCACTGTTGGAAATATTGGCAGTAAAGTGCGCGATTTTTTCAAATATCTCGAAGGCTAAAAGAGTTCCACCATCACATGTATAGGAACAAGTTATTCAGAATGATGACCTTAACATCATATTTCCAGGTCATTGAAATCGGAGGTTACTCCCTTATTCTAAATATTTACATTTTTATTTTATAACGCAAGATAATGTATGCTTATTCAATAGTGTTTAAAGTCGCGGCTAAAGAAAGAAATAAAATTTTATACTTAAAAAAAATAAAATTGTATATATATACACTTTCAAAATAAACTTTTTCCCAATAACATTAATCGTCTAAACTTTCAGTTTTGGGAATTGTTTTAACTATAAATTGTTCTGAGATAAAAGTATTATAATAGGTTTTATTTATTGTTGTCATTATCTTCATTGTTTTTCAAAACAGATTTGCCTCACTTTCGAAAGAAACGGCTGATATTCTGGAATAAAAGACGGTTATAGGGTGTGAAAACGAGTTTGAAATTAACAGCATGTATCTGTTTTATTATTCTCTTTCTTTGTGCATTTATATTAAAATTTATGAAAAAAACAAACTTTGAATATTAACTGAAAAATTAAAGTGAAATTCGATTTTATTGAAACAGCTTTTTTTTATTAAATCTGCCGTAAAACTGAATAGGCAACAGGTTATTTTAAAGTACTTTTAATCGGTATTTTTACAGATAAATTGATTAAATAAAGTGTCATACAATATAAAATAATCTCACAAATATAAAGTTCACTTATTTTATTGGTAATAGTCAAATATTAGGTAATCCATAAAGAAAATTTTAGGTTAGTTAGTTACATATTTCAGCATATCGCTAAAAGAAATTTTTGTACATGTGCATTTTTTTTTAATCAAAATTTTTTGCATTTTATGTACCTACAATTAAACACACTGCAATACATAATTATGTGTCTAATAAGAAATATCTGGAGCATAAATGATTATACAGCACAATTACCACACGTGTTAACGAAACTACTTTTAAAAACTTTAAATTAATAATTAAAATTTAGTAATTTCGTTTCTATACATATTCTTCGTAGCGAACAAAAATTATTTATTCAATTTTTAATTCATGAAAGAGATATTTCTAAAAAAAAGTCTGTAATTTGACAAAAAAAAAAACTTCCTTTATAATTTTACATATGGAATTTTAACGATTAAAAAAGAAACGATAATTTTTCAGCTACATTGATGGTGCAATAGAAAGTTAAATTCATTGAATTGGAAAGGACTGTACATCAATCTCTTTCTTATTGTCAAAAAAGAAGTAATTGCAATCAAAAAGTTTCTACTGTGATTAAAAACACAGGGAAGGCTAAAAGACTCGTGAGATAACTAATTAACTCAGCGTGCCTTTAATCAATACGTCCAGAATTTGTGCCGTTCTAAATTGAATTCTATCTATTTTTATTAAACTTCTTCCTTTATATCATTTTTCTTCATAAATTCCAGCAACGTTTGCTTTGTAATTACTTTTGTCAACAAGTGTAGAATATAAAAAATTTAAATATACATTTCTTTTTTATTGCTAAAACTTGCATATTATTATTTTGCATAATTATTACGTTCGTTATTTTCCAGCTTCTTTTTACATTTGATCTAGATTCTACTTTTTATTCAATTTATCCAACCAGTTGCAGTATTTTAGTAAATTAAGTGTCTCATTGTTGATTAATTGTTCAGTATATTGTGCACAACGGTATCATCAATAACAATAGGCCGTTCATAGTTGAGTTTATCATTAAGGCCAAAATTAGCTCGTTTATATTCAGCAAACCACTTTCCACAAGATGGGAGTGATATAATAGTCGTTCTAAAGACCTTAAAAATATTTTGTGCAGTATAATACTAAATGTACAATAAACATAACACATTTTTATTTACCACCATGAAATACATTGTAAGAAAAATTTAAAAATATATTTCGTTACAGCTTTAATTATTTTCGTGTAACCCTTTGCTCTTCCATGTTGCGTGTGACTCAACATCATATTTCTGTTGGATTTTATATATAATTTAAATAAATAGATTGGTTGAATATATACAATTTCATTTATTTACTGCTTATAGTAAATGAAAAATATATTTATCACGCGCTCCGCACTGTTGGAACATATTTTGGTGAGAACCCCTTTCTTAATTTATTTTGTAAACTGACCTAGTTGGTAGTAAAAGAAATTAAGGAGTGAAAGGGGTTAAAACGGATATTGTTTCTTTGGTCTAAATATTTGAGTCCAGTCTTTGTGGAATTGTTAAGAAGTTTTAAAATTATAAATTGTAAAAGTACGATACAGCTAGTGTTCAGTAGAATTACACTAGTATTCATTAATATTAACCACTGATCTCCACAAAGCGATATACATCTATCCCACATGATTTTTGAAATTGGCTTCTGAGTTGAAAAATGGTCTTATCCATTTCAAGGATAGTATTAATAACTTTAATAATCTGTAAAAATAATAATTATTAACAAGCAAAATTTGTAATCACGGATGGATCCCGACAAAACTATTGTACGACGCCCCTGGCACACGGCATCACGTGGGCAGTCTAACGCGGGAGTAGGAGCACGGTAGGCGTCTACTCCGAAATCGGCCCGAAAAGCGCAACTAAATCCGAGCACTGGTATATATCATTGTCCTAATACTAAGATCCCTCATGTGATCTCCATAGTGGTTCACATATTAATATATTTGTAAATTGATTATGGATGGTCAATCGATTTTGCACTAAGTACATGTACTAGAAATGGTCACTTTAGGACGTTTATTTATGAAGTAGTATCAATGTTTGAGGTAGGTAGCAGGTGCTGGTTTTGTTCGAACAAAGATTAAGGCGAAATACTAATTGGATACTGGTAGTTCATATATATTGCGCTGAAACTCTCTGTATTTGTCTGCAAAGGAATATCTGCAATATCAACGTACAATTTCTTATAAATCATCGTTGAAGGGATTACGTGGCCTTAGTCATTTTAGGAAATATGTACTTCATTTCTGGAAATTTATTTATGAATGACATTTTTCAGAGTATAACAGTAAAACCGCATCAATTAAGTAGTGATATACCTTATTTCACATAATGACAACAATTACACGTATGTATGTAAATACAGGGTGTCCCAGTTTTTCATTACCAAACTTTATTAACATCTTCTATTGAAAAAAAAGAATTTCAAGTTTAATAAAAAGTTTAAACGAAAACATAAAATGAATTAATTTGTTGTTTGATATCACATACAGGATGTCTCAGTTTTGTTCGCATAACTGTACTAGAATATTCTACAAATAAAAATAAAAAGAAAATGTTTATATGATCATAGGCTATTTAATGCATTATAAAAATTTATCAAAACAAGTATGAAAATTTCATATAATCTTCATAATCTTTCAATAAAAATTATGGGCCAATATTTGATAACATTTTTATCATTTCTATTTACCTATTAAACATGCTAGCAAAAATTTACGTATAAAATTGTAACACAGTGTATGGAGCAGACAGAAATAATTTATTGAATGAAAATTTTAAATGGAGATGGATATAAGAATAAATAGTATACATATACAATTTTTACAAGTTTTTCCTATAAATAAATATATTGAACAAAATTACATAAATCTATGTAATCCATACTTCAAAATCTGATTTATACGCAACAATGGGGCTATTTTTTGTTTAAATATAAACTTTTGACTTCAGAATATTTGTTATTATTCAACGTAACGAAAAAATCGTACGCCGATACTAAACAATTTAGATTTATTTAATACATAATTATTTAAATTTCGTTTCAAAAATCTATTAATCAGCAATCATATATATCGTAGAACAATACACACTATAATATGTTTACGATCACCGTACCTGTTTCTAAGAAAAAATTGAAAAACAAAATTTGTATAATTATTTATAAAAGTCTCCGATTTTATTGAGGTATTTTAGTCACTTAAAGATAAGCTTTAAGAAATGAAGTATTTTCTACACTAGCCAAAGCAAATTAATCTCTTAAGAACACATTCACATGTACACGACTTTCTGACAGGAATTACCAAATGTTAATTATATTTTTGTCATATGGTCATATATTCTTAATAACTCACACCTATCAGATCTTTACAATGTTATAAAACGACACACAATATTCAGTATATTCGCGCTGTAAATACTTATTACAATAGTCTGATGTGTTTAAGAGTAAAATAGATAAAGAGAGTAGACTTTTATGCGAAAATCATTTTCATTGACAAAGTTTATATCTACCTTACTAACTGCAGTTGGGATACTAAAAATACGAAAGAAATCGGGATACAATCAATACGTCTATAGTGAATAACAGTTTAGTGTGCTTTATAGACTGAATGTGTAATTAAGCCTTATTTGCTGAAGACTGAAAGCTGCAGCGGCTATTTAAAAATAGCACATAACTATTTTAAACAGAAATTAAAAGTTCATTTACCATCCTGCTATTTTAACTTCGATTTCAAGAAATAAACAGTTGAAAATTGAATGAATTCCGGCATGATTACATCGAAAAGTTATCAATCGAGCAGGTTACCTAATGTCGCAGTATTTTCGATTAATATTTAAGTAAAGAAATCTGTGATGAAATAAAAAATGTGCAACATGTTTTATTATTAGTCACTTATTAGTCAGTGAACTGTCATGGAATGGATTCAACTGCAATGGAACTTAGTGCGGTTTTGAACTTCAGAAATATGTGTATCTTCGTCTTTTCACGCGTTTGTCCGCTTTAATGCAGACCTAGAATAACACGATATTGGCTATTTGTTCAATCACAAGTTGTTTGAAATGTTGTATTAAACGTACTGGAAGCTACTTTTCCAATTTTCTATTGCTTCTATCTTGAAAACTGAATCTCACAATCCAACAATATGAAGAACTTCACCTTTGCTTCGAAAATTTGTGGTTTCCAGATCACGTTATTTTTGTGAAATTTTGTGTACATTGGTGAGATCATTTTTTAGATGACTGTATCATTAAAAAATTTCAAAACTTTGTCCATATGCAAAATATTGTCCCTCATGCAAAATTATTCACGATTTTAAGTATCTGAATTACTGAGATGCCTGTAATTATTTGATAAAAAATTATTACTATAAAAATGACCCATAATAACACGTGAGCTACTGAGACCTAACTTAAGCTATAATTGGTTAATGTAATATTTAATTAGACCATATTTAATCAATCCAATATTTTAATTAATTTTTGAATTAATATGTGTAATGATATTTAACTATTTTAATGTGCTTGTCTTGTGTAACTATTTTTAAGGGTGACCCGGGGCCATTACAAATACTATAAAAGAAATAGTTCTTATCTTTAGCAAGGATAAATAAATAAGAACGTAAAAATAAAAGAAACATCAATATAATACAAATAGAAAGATCAATACATTAAAACCATATTTATATAAGATTAAAAACATGAAGGGAAAGGAAGGAAATTTCGTACAGTAGTGTTACTTCATAATTTAATGAGAATCTAAAAGGAATCTAAAAGGATCATTGAAAAACTGAATAAACAACCACAGGAAACTCACCACAGCGTGTCTTCAAAAGGAATTTTTAATTAAACGCAGAAAATATATTTTCTGAAAGTGCATTACAGATTTATGTAAATTGATGTTCCGGGAAGCTTCAAATAACGTTGAAACGTTTGACATTTGAAAACGGTAATCATTTTTGTTTTATTAAATAATTCGAATTCGTAAGTGTGAGACTGTGTGTCTTTTAATGAATTAAATATTAACGCAACGACCTGGAAAATGCGTACACATAGGAAGAAATGCATTTTTGAATTACATTGCATTGCAAAGACCCGTGCAAAAAACTTAAAGAGATCATTGACGCACTGGAAGAACATTCAAAGAAAACTCACCGCAGCGTGTCGTCAAACGAAATTCTCAATAAAACGCAGAAAATATGACATCTTCCTAGAGCATATTAAAAGATTATACGTGATATCTGACTTGTGTTGAACATTTAAATTATTTCAACTGGTATAAACGATTGAAAAAATAACTAACGAAAATTCATGCGGTTTCAGAATGTTTTATCCTTGCTAAATGAACGTTCTAAAATTGTATAATTTTATATCAGTAACACGTTTCTATTTTCAGTATCAATGAAAATTATTAAGTAAGTGTCTCAATCGTAAGAGGACGCCAACCACTATAAGTGCGGGTAATCGGTTTTTATAACGCACATCCGGTCAGTCGTTGTCGTAAAAATAAAATGTGCATATTAAAAACTAAAAATTTATTTTTATTTTGTTTTATTCTTTCATTTTTGTTATGTTATTATTATCCGTAATAAATAATTTTATACAGAAATATATATTTAAAATTAAAACCGGCCTCTGAACAAAAATAATTTACATGCATAATACTTTCTCTCACAACTCTTTTTTCTTGATATTGTATACTGATTTACCTACGTGTTTTTTACTTCATTAACGTGTACTTTTATACAACATAAATCTATTGCATTTATTCAATGTGGGACTTGCTACATTTGACTCTTGAAATCGACGGTTTGAAGATCGCCGGAAGCTGTCCGTTTTCTCTGCTTAAGAGTTTTCCGATGCACGCAAACACAGAACAGCAAAAGAACTTTTTCGTGATAAACATTGAACCGAATTCATACTGTGCCAGAACAACACAACGAGTATCGGAATTTGTACAACAAGAAAACCGTTTATAGCAAACAGGATAGCCAAAACTTCAGAATTTGCTTGACGAAAAAATTTCTAACTTTACGTAGACAATGTTAATTTTTTGTACTACGATTTATTCTGTCTTATTTAGATTATCAATTTAATGCATTCGAAATATTGCTGTAACAGATAGTCTTAGCGGTACATTTATTTTTTAATTATGTGCGTTCATTTGCTTTTTTCTCTACTCTTTTCTACATATAAGATAGTATATTTTCCTCAACAGTGCAGATTTTCTAATTTTAGCTGTAGCAGTAATATGCATTTTTGAAACAGTTGAGAAACGCTGTGGTAGAATATTTGTACTACCGTTCGAATTTATTACATCAGATAGTAAACAATAAGCGTCCAGATAAAAGTTGTTTTCGTTAAAAAAATTTCCAATTCCGCTGAATGTGTTAAAAATTGCATCCGTTTCTTTGTTAACATAACGGGAAAAAAATTGTTTTTACTCGATAAATTTTCAATATCGACTTATTTGAAAACGAAATCTTCTGTGAAAAAATGTTTCTCGACATTGTTTTGTTATTTTTCCATGTAGATTTACCATCTTTCTGTTTGTTTCAAAAAATCTGAAACATCAGTATTTTATTTGAATTTCGTATTTATAGAGAAGCATGTTTTTAAATTCTAACGCTGTCAAAAACCGAAATTTTGCTAATAAATGTATGTCATATTAGTACCAAACGTTCTTAAAGGAAGAGATGACGGTAGATGCAGTTTTGTAGAGAAGGATTTTTGATGACAAGCGATGTTTTCCGTTTAAATTCGCATCAGAGAGCTTGTACGATAGACACCGCTAAAACGTTCTATCGCCCGTAAATTTGATGAGCTCTGAAGCACGTCCCACAATACGACGTATTCCCGTGGTCGGAGAATTTTCGTGAAATTCTTATCATTCAGGTTGTGCTCGCGGGAATTCTTTTCAGGGGAATAAAACGTGAAATAAAGCGGTATTTATTGAAACGTGAAAAGTTAAGATTTTAATAAAACAATATGATACGATCGTATGTGTGCATTTTATGAAAATTAATCGTATGTACAACACGAATTTACTTTTCAGTTTACAATATTTATTTTAAAAACAAAATTAAGTTATTTGTATTTTTGTCCTAATCTATATAATTCAAACATATAAAGTTTCATGGTGATAAACAGACGCCTTGCAAAGGAAACTTAAAAATTTGATTCCTATTCTGTAAAGAATTGTATTCTAAAATTTACGTTCAAGGTTGTGTATTATGTAAAATTACTTCCTTTTTTGCGCACTGTAAAATTGAAAAATGCATATGTAAATTTATTTAAAAAATAGAAGAATTACAATATAGGTTGCAAATCTTATAAATCTTATACATTATGTTTAAAAAATATAATTCTTTCTGTGAATGTTTGACGCTGCATATTGATTGTTTTAACTCATATGAATATTCGCTATATCTCTATAAAGAAAATTATTTTTATGTTATTTTTACTTTTTATTTATAATCCATTACGAATTAACCGAGTGAAAATGATTTTCCTCTACACAGCTTCGGTATCTAATCTTTGAGATTTATTTTTAACACAGTTTATTAGGTAATCCTATTAGTTTAATTTAATAAAATATGCATACATATAAAGTGTTAGTACATTATACATTTTGTGTTAGTTCATTATACATACAAAAGATCGGTTAGTATTTTTTAATATTTTTCCCATGAATACATCATATGTTTAATTTCTTTAAAAAAGAGTAGGTTCTTTGTTAGAAAGCTTATATTAATAATTATTGTTACTCATTATCATTGTGTTCATTTCACCAATATTTTATTTCGATAATCTATAATTTTCCAACGTAATTTTGTTGTATATCATTCGGTAATCTTATCTCTCAATAGCTTTCTTTACCACAGAGTGTACAAATCATTAATTTATCGTTGTATTGTATGTCTCTTTGTTATCATTCTTCAGAGAAAACTCAAAACCGAAAATAATTGGTACGTTCTTCATTAGTACCGATTGAAGTCGTAGGGTATTCCAACGGCTAATAATAATGTGCTCTCGTCTGTTGATTACGAAATCAATTATCTGAGTATTTAATTAAAAGTTTGTTTCTCTTCTTTTTTATCTTTTTATGGTATCAACGCTTCTACGATCAAGTACATCGAAAACTGGAAGAGTACAACACAAATACTGTTCATAATACTGTGAAACCTATTTTTAAACTTTTGAATGATATTATAACGATTGTTAAAGAGAGATGAGAAATGGAACAAGAATACAGAGGGTGTTCATGTTAAGTTTCCGTAATAGCTTTCCTTTTATTCCTTTAAATGTTGAAATATGACGACCCGGTTCACGTTTTTTTAGATAGAACTATTGGATTGCATTAAATTATTCACCTAATTTCTAAGAGCAAAATATTTGACACGATTCGATAATACAAGATTGCTGAAAAATGGATTCTACGTGACATCGATTTGAAGTTTGAAAGTTTAATGAAAATGCCCACATAAAACCTTTATTGATTTTTTCTAAAATGGCTGACTGCTACTTACAGCTAATGAAGACGGATTCTGAATCATAGAAATTCTGAAAAAAGTGATACAAAAAGAGATCGAAAAAAACAAGAAGATACATTTATGATACATCAGATTGATGTTTAAGGTTTCATTGAAATATACATGTACAGAGTGTCCCGCAACTGCTAGAATAACCAATAGGAATTTATTTAGAAGAGCACAATTATGTACACAGCAACATGGAAATCACTACCAGCAATTTATGAACTGACAAGGGACATCAACAAGGTGTCACACACGGATTTTAATGAAATTGACATATGTGGTAGCTTTTTAAAAATCATTTGACACGTATTTTTTTATATCTGCGGACATGCATGTTGAGGGGGTGAAAATAGCCCTCAAAGTTCGCGGTTGAAAACACATTTTCTTTAATATCTCGGAAAGTAGAGGGTGTAGGAAGGTGAATTTTTTTTTAAATTGTGTAGTTTTTAGTCAGGAATTCAGTTAATGACAAAAATTTCGGGAGAAATTATTTATTTAAATAATATATTACAAAATTGGACTTTTCTTTCAATTTTTCACCCTAAATGCAGTTCGACTTTTTTGCAGATTTATATACGAAAAATATGCATCAAAATAGGGGATACGTGTTTTTGGAATTTTTTGTTTATTGCAATTTAGCAATAATTATTACATATACAATTTTCTCTTACCTTTTACGGAAAAATGAATTGAGATTTGTTTTTGAAGAGGGTGAGCCATTTTTATGCAATAATTTGTCACGTTTTTAACAATTGAACAATATCGGGTGTTTGTTGTTCCATCGGTAGCCAGGGAAGGTCCAGCGGGCAGGTATAAGTCCGCCGCGGTACCAGTCGTCGTAATACAGAACATACATTTCTATGGCCAATGAAACTTTTAGCCGAACGTATTAATTTATTTATTTGACTTTTAACACACACTATATAGCATAATCTTCAGAAGCAAACATTCAACTTTAGCTTTATCAATTTTTATTACATTGTCTTTTGTGTATAAATTTGTATTTAAATTCAATAAAATTAAAGGATTAGAAATTTTTCGAACAAAATTTTTTCAACTTCGAAACCTGTTAACGTCAAATGGTTGAATAAACGGTATGGTATTTTTTGGCATTTTTAATATTTCCTGTTTCTTACACTGTTTCTTACCTAGAGATTGATCGTCGTAACTTCTCACTATGTCTTTTCTATGAATCAAGAAGCAAAACAGTATTTTCTGGTTCACACGGATCAAAAAAATATTGGCAGGTTTTTATGTAGAAGGTGGTTCCATGTCCTCTTAATTCGCAAAAATAGGCAAGATTTAGAGATAAGTCAAGTCATTAAATATCACCTCTTGTTGCATTTCTATATCTGCATACGCCTATTCTTTATACATGTCAATTGCATCTGTTATGCTTTGTGCTAGTTTAACTTTGTTTCGATTTATGTGTTCTTCCTGCTTATTAGAGATAAATATTTTCATTAAAATGTTTATAACATTAATAGGATTAACATTCATACTTATAAAAAATAAATTTTACAAATGTTCAAAAAGGGAAACAATAATACAATTACCATATACTTATTTATTTTGCGACGCCTCCGAAAAGGTTGAAATGTATTTAATATACTATCTAACGAGTAAATAGGTTACATTCATATCTGTTACGTAATTGTATGATTGAATGAAATAGAAATTACTTCATTAGGAAATAGAAATTATTTTATACTTTTTAGTGCATTTCGAAGTCGGCGTATTGTTTTTCTTAAAATTATTTTATTCTGTAAATGAAATGATATAGGGTTCTCAATATTTTAGAGATTGGCCATTTTATTTGATACAACCGAATATACGGGGAATTGAGAAAATGGGTTGTTAAACTTTAGTATCATATTTTATTGTTCCTAAAAATGGAAAACTGCCATATAAACCGGACATCACAACTGTCATAAAATAATCTTCAAAACATATTTGACAACAGATAATGCTTTTAATACAAAATTTTTATTACAATCAATCATTGAACCTTTCACTGTCGACCGAATGAATTGTACATAAATAAACAATATCAAACATAACAGAAACTGCAAAAATTCAGTAAAATTTTAGAAAAAAAAAATTATTAAAAAAATGATAGGAATATTTACAAAATTCTGAAACGAACATTTTACAAAATAAAGGAAGAATAAATAAATGATAATTGTTCTTCACAAGTGTTACTAAAAACGATATATGTATACTGCCTAACGTTCTTTCTCTGAACACAGATCTTCTATTTCTCCGTCCTTAGGGAACCTAATTCAAACTCTAACTAGATTACAGTCTTTAGGCACAGAGGGGGTTACTTTCATACAGCTAATTTCTGTGATATAAATAAGTTTGGGTTATACTTTTCGGTAAGGGTGTGCTATTGATTTTAACCCTGAACTGGGTAAATAATAGAAATCTTTGAAACATTTACAGTAACTTATTAATCAGATGAGTCTTCATTTGTTAATAACTTTTTCTTCATTCTTGATCAGTAAGTTAAATGTCGCAAACGTGCTCAGTACCTAACTATACTTACAGTAGTACAACCGTAACAATATTTCAAGGTCCAAATATTCGGACTTCTCGGATAAACATCTATAGTCTAATTATCAATAAAGCTACGTTAGGACCCTAATTTCGTGACACTGTTAAAAAATGATCGATAATTTACATCACAGCCTGGACCATGGAACGCAAACCACCAGCAGTCTCTGCCCCATAGATTCTGTTCCTAATTCTGCTTCCACACAAACGAAGCCCGGTGAATCTCAGATCCGGGGTACCGCAGCACCCGATCCCGTATATTTTCTTGCCACAACCGCAAATTTCCAGTTTTAGTCGGCAACTGACCGAAAGCCGAGTTACTGCAAATTGGCCAAAGCTTAGTCTGGTCAGGTTGAGGTGCATTACGAACAGTCCAACACCGGAAACAAAAGTTTGTCCCGCACACGTATGATCAATGACCGCATAGGAGAATGTACACCATTGCTGAGGTAGAAGCCGATTAATTGATCTACTTGTCGATTTATATCGCTGCCCACGACGTTGTGAGTTTCTTGGCTTTCATAACCTTCTCATCAATCGTGCTGCCATCTAGCTAGTCTGAAATAGCGCAGCGCTAACCTCGTTACCCTTTTCACATCGACTTTGGGATACAACAAGACCTCGGGAAATTGCTCTTCGTTGCTGGCCTCGAAGATTAATCACGCGCGACCTATCGATTGCCTGCATGAATGTCCAGCGTTTTTCCATCGGCATTCCTCTCACGAACTGAACGGGGTCGAAACGTTTGAAACGAGAACGAGCCAAAAGGCAGGATAAGAGCAAATGAGGTAGAATGCAGTTTGTGGGGCTTGAATGGGGATTATTGGATATTGATACACGCACTTCGGTTAAGTGTGCTATGTAACAACAAACAATTCAACCGATGAAATTTATGGCCTTTCGAATTTGAGCAACTAATGTAAACTAAAGTGAATTAACGAATAAATATATATTTAAAGATATTTTTCAATTCATTCATTTTGGAAAATGTAACGGGCCTTTTAATTAGTAATATGTACAAGATGTAACATTAAGTAATATATATAAAATATAACATTAGAAATGCATTTTGACGACAGATCAAGGATTCGAAGATAATGAGAATCTTATTTTTTATTTTAAAATATACATGTAAATGTTACAAAAAATATTATGTATGTAAATGTCTGTTTGGGCTATGGATATATAATTTTAAAAGAGCGGTATTGTTAGACTAGAATTTTTATTTGGGTGCATATCTTTCTTCCATCAAAATCTCAAGTTTAAGCAAGTCTCGAAATTAATTCAAAAATGTAAATACCGCATGCATGTGTTTTAATACCTCAATCATTTATCGTTATCTAAAAAACTTGTTAATTAAGTCATCTTTTTATATAATTTTAAAAAATTAAGCGGGTTAGAAACCTTTTACGACGAAACTGAAAAACACCGAAGAAAATTAGTTATCTTTGTTCCGTAAAAGAAGCACAAAAACAAGTAATATCATTATTGCAAAATTTGAGGTAAACAAATAGTATCTTCCCACGTTTCCTCTTTATAAATGTTTTTTGTTAGATTATATGGAGTACTACGAACCTCGGTTTTCGATATTAAACATTTTTCATTTCTATAAAAATAACATTCTTGTATATTTTTGATTTTTATAAAATTCATATTACAAAATCAAACTCTGCAGCTCATCGTATAGTTAATATTTTGAAGTCGGAAGCAAAAGAAAATATTACTTCTTTGTCTGAAATTTTGGGAGCATCGAAGTTGCTGTATTCATAGTCATAAAGATATATATGACATATGACATACGGTTATTCTTAAGATATTTTTACTTAAAACTTTAAACGCTAATTAATAGTAATGATTTCTTGTTTTCTTTAGACGATATAAATATGTAGGGTGTTAAAATTGTATCATATCTTCTTGGCACCATTCGATAGGAGATGAACTCTAACAAGAATGTCGAATATTAAATTTCGATATATTACATAGTTTCACCACAACTAACTATTGGAAAATAACGTAATTAGTTTACTACAGTACATATCAGAAATTTAGTTGCTTATTTTTTTTAATAAAGTACAACTTTTAAGGAATTTTTGTTTAGTTTTTTCTGCCGTATTATCGCTGTAATTATATCCCATATTGTATATGTATATATCGTAATCGTTTATTATATATTGAATTATCATTTCATCCCGTTTTTATTAATGGTATCAGTATCAATTTCATTTAATGTTAGTAATTAAAAAATTTGTGTATGGTTAGTAATTAAAAAATTTGATGTTGGTTAGTGATAACAAAAAAATTAATTTGTCGATAATAATTGTTTTTAAATGTTAGTCAACAATAATGGTTGTAGATACTCGGAGAAAGTTCTAACCATATTGTATTACGTTATGATTGTTAACTTGGTAGTTTTATTTTGTTCGCGTGTGCTGGCTGAATATCATTGTCCTCCGTACAGAAAGATTCAGATTTATGAGAATATTATAATTACAAATGAATTTTCAATCTATATTTATTGATAATCTTTTAGTAAATAATTGGCAGCTGAAACTTTCCGAATGTTACTCGGAAGGGTTATAACATATGTATGTAGGATTGGGTCTAAATGGAATTGTTGAATAAAGGTTCGTTACACGTTGGTCTTCAATAATGATGTATTATAGTCTAATAATAAACGAAATAATTACAGGGATAATTGGGAATAATCACAAGAATGTGTCGATACCGGTCTATTCACGTTACCGATCGCTTTTTGACTGTTCGTCAGAAATTTAATTTCTTTTGTTCTTTTTGCCATTTCTCTCGCATTCCTTTGCACGCACATACGCACCCACCTATACTCGTTCATACGCTCTTTCACATACCTTCATGTATGCTCTCTTACATTCTCCCATTTGCACATTCATACATACGCGCATTCCCTGATATATAATAGTTTTTACTAGATTTTAATAATAATGCACCTACATTTATTACAATATAAAATCTGCATGAATATTACAATACAATAAAAAAGAACAAATTAGAAAGAATGAAAATCTAGTAAAATGAGTAACTCGTTTTGGAATATGAATTCTGTTCTATACTTGCAAATATATATCAACCAATTTATTATATAATCTGGATTCAATTTTATTCGTTCATGAATATTTAATAATGAAGGTCTTTCTTCTGTCTGTTGATTATTCTTCTAAGTTTTAAAGCTTCAAGTAAAAACCGTTTTAATACGTTACTAATAACGTTTTAAATGTCCCTAAGGACATCGTTTAATAATGCAGCATCTATTTTGCTTGAGTTTTCTTCGAAAAACAAATAATGACTTAATATTTTCACAATTTCATGCTTCGTTATTTCACAATCTGCTCCTGTGGATAGCAAGGGTAATTTTAAGAAGGTTGATATATTAAGTAAATTCAAATTAGCTAACATGACAAGTAAGGGCCATATGAATTTATTCCTATATTCGAGTAAAATGATATTAGATATAACTTCACAGTACAACTGTATCTTTAAGGGGTAACACCACTCTAGAGCCCGAAAAAGAGGCCTAACTTTGACAATTTTTTTTGGAAGAACGATAAACGGGAAAGAATTTCTTTTCAGAGGGTTTATTTAACACATATTGAACTACAAAAAAATATTTTTTTATTGTCAGTTTCGTACAAAATGGTGGCGACAGAGCCCATCGTCGGAGACACGTTTTGGAAAAACACCGCCACGGGAGGATGGATTTCTCGCCATGTGTGAGTCCCGGAATAAAAACTGAAAAAAATTTAGAATCTGTATACCATTGGCTATAAAAGTACGTAGAGGTTTTTAGATTAATCAATTTTTGTGGAAGTTATGCGTTTTTTAAGAAACGAATCGACTTTTTGCATGGAAAATGAGCACTAAATTGTTTATAAAAAAAAAAGTTTACATTCAATCAAAAAACGGCTACGTACTTCGAAGGACAATATTGTTGTGCAGCTACTGTAAAAATTTCAGTTCAATCCATGCAATAGTTACCGAGAAATCCGTCCTCCCAGTTTGAAGAAACTGGTTTCGAGAAAAACGCGTTTGAAGTTTTATGAACATTTTGATCCTGAAATTCTCTATTCACCGCTAATCTGCAATGCTTGTACTTTACATTTGGCTATCCAGATCAGTGTTTGCCATCTTCTCCAGCTTTCTGTATGCTTCTCTTTGTTTTGTAGGTAACAAGTAAACTTATTATTTTAAATGATAATAATAATATGAAAGCGATGAATTGCAGCATACCACGCGAGTACTCAGTGCGCGCTCTGAGACGCTGCGGCAAAGTTGATAATTGAACCACTTAAAATTTGTTTTTTACTATAAATCAAACGACATTCTGTTCTTAAGACCCTAAAGTATTGTTTTAGCAAAGAAAAAAAAATCAACTTTCTGAAAATCTTAGAGTGGTGTTACCCCTCAATTAGAGCATAACTATATATTAATATAATACAGTAAATATTCGATATGTGCATGAATGACCTGTACGATATGTGCACCAAAGTTATCCTCACCACTGCGAGGAAGACCCCTCTAGACGCCGCGAAGCTCGATCGCCGAGAAATGTAACATGACCCGGGGTGAGATATATCCGTGAAGCAATACATATACAAATATAAAACTTTTTTGTTTTTGATTTTCTCGATATCCAACTTTTACCAATAGATTCTTTACGTTTTTTAACCGACTTCGAAAAAGGAGGAGGTTACTCAATTCGATCAGTATATTTTTTTTTTTCTATGTGTGCCCGCCGATTACGCCTAGCTGGATGGACCGATCAGAACGAAACCTTTTGCATCTGGTAGGTTCTGACTCCCCATTGGTACCATTATCAAAAAATTTTTCATTTTTTTATTGCAAAGTATTGTTATTGCAAAAAAACCGGCAACTTTTGAAATAAAGTTTTCTCGATTTTAGTGCGCTTTTAATATCTTATCACGGACATGATTCTGAACAATTTTGTTCATATACAAATTTCGCGGAAAGGTTTAGTTTTCGAGATATTAGCGAAAAATTGTTGAAAAGTTTTGAAATCAACTTTAGACGATTTTCATGTCCTTTTAATATGTTATCAGGGACATGATTCTGAACAACTTTTTCCTTATCCACAATTAAGGGGAAGCTTTAGTTTTCGCGTTATTAATGAAAAACTATTGTTACTAATATATTGAATTCTACGTATGCCTCCGTGTCTCTGGTGGTGTACGAGTCAACATGCAGTCGCCGATTTTTTACTGTTTCTACAAACACGTCTTGCCGGCCGATAAAAAGCGTGAAATAAAATAATTTTTAGAAAAAAAATACACCGACTTCGAAATGCACTAAAAAGTATAAAATAATTTCTATTTCCTAATAAAGTAATTTCTCTTTCATTCAATCATACAATTACGTAACAGATATGAATGAAACCTATTTACTCGTTAGGTATTATATTAAATACATTTCAACCTTTTCGGAGGCGGCGCAAAATTAAAAGATTATTTTGAATATGTTATTTAATTTTGCGCCGCCTCCGAAAAGGTTGAAATGTATTTAATATAATACCTAACGAGTAAATAGGTTTCATTCATATCTGTTACGTAATTGTATGATTGAATGAAATAGAAATTACTTCATTAGGAAATAGAAATTATTTTATACTTTTTAGTGCATTTCGAAGTCGGTGTATTTTTTTTCTAAAAATTATTTTATCTGATTAAAAGAAGACCAAACACGACATAATTTGAGTTAGATTTACTTGCAATATCTTATTAGAGTAAAGTCATCGATGTACGCGTAATGCTTGAAATTACAAGTAAATATGTCCCAAAGTATATCGTGTTTGGTCTCATTTTAATGAGAAGAATGTTACAAATATGATGGAAAAAATTGCAAAAAAAAAAAATCAAAAATAAAAAGGTTTTATTATTGCATTAGGAGTGTCCTACCGATAGGTCGCTGTTTGTTTACGTTCAGTCTCCTTCGCTCAAAATGTAGGACCTGTACGATATCTGCACCATTCTCGGATCCGAACTGGTGCAGATATCGTACATGTACTATACATTATAATCTAAATTATTTAGTGTTTAGTCTTATTTTAATCAGAAAAATATGAAGAATCTATTAGTAAAAGTTGGATAACGAAAAAATGGAAAATAAAGAAGTTTTACTCTTGCATTAGTATTATCCCTCGCTATGTTTTCGTTTGTTTACATTCGGTGTCCTTCGCCCGCTGTCCTTTTCTACGTTCGACAAAACATCAATCAATGTAGGAACTGTACGATATCTGCACCAGTTGAGACCCAAGAATGGTGCACATATCGAATATTTTTTACTGTATTATGCTATTATAAAGTAAACATGAATGTGTTTAGCGCTGTTACAATATGACAATACTCACAAAGTGTTATTATGTTAAGGATATTTATAAGTGAATATCATTATTTGTCAATGACACCGTCATTAAATGTATTGTAAGAAAATCAGGAAAGAACGAGCGGGGTAGAAAGAAATAATGAAATAAATGCAATTTAACCGATAAATGCCTTGTTTATTTCTGTGACGTGTTGCCACGGTCACAGTCTGTATAAGAATGCCTCCTCGGCAAAACCCTGGCCATGAGGACACCAACGTCACCATGGCCCTTAAAAACTATACATTGTATTCTAGACTCATAAACTTTCCCTTGCGCCCCGGACAGCTCTCTGACGAAGTGCACATGGCTTACTTTCGTCCGATACATCTACCTAAACTCTAAATTTCTAACAGTATAGAATTTTAAAAGAAAATTATTGAATATTTTAAATCATTATTGTTTTAAAATAGTATTTTAAATTAGTATTATTTTAACAAATTATTTTGAAATGTAGTTGAATATAAAAAATATACAGAATTGTTATCCGTAAATAATAATTATGCACCGTAAAATTATTGCATTTTATCTCAGCACATTCATTGTTTGAATATTATAGCACATACTTATTATTTTCATTTATTATCTGCGCATGTGCCTAATGTGCAAAGGTACAGTCAAGATTATCAATAATATTTCTGCATTTATATTAACGAAATGATATTAACGACCACAACGTAGAACATTGTGGTGTCTACGACCATTAAACAAATAAACATATTATAACATTATTAAAGAAATTAATTAATTTAAATAAATTATAGTATCCATAAAATCCTTGAAATTATATCTTATTGTACAACGTGGAGTTTGGGATTGTTGACAGGGAAACTTATTAATAAATATTTAACCTCGCTTCATTATTTGTACCATAATTAAATGCAGTTCCTACTAATAGTTCAAATAATTGAAACTCTTCCACAGTAAAACTTGAACAATTCTTATGAATTGCTTATGTCAAAAACAGATATTAAGGTTTCATCTCGAAAAAGTATCTTACAGTACAATTTAAGCAATTCAGAGCAACGTATAATATTATTTAAGATGCTAAAATAAATGAAGAAAAACTGTTAACCATCTCATACCCATAACTTGCCTTGCTATAGCACCTTAAATGATACACCGCTACCTCTATGAGTTTGGGTTGTAACGGTTAAGTCGATGTCCTAAGCTAGTGATGAATAGCTAAATTATGATTCACAAACCATTTTTTCGTAAGCTACTGAGCTATACTGAAAGGACCCTTGTCATATCTTGATGGCTGCCTTTTATTGAGTTATAACACTCTAACTGTTTGGTATATACATATACATTGTTTTGACTCCTTCGATATATCTCCCTAATCTAACTGATGTCAAAGAAAAAGAATAGGAATTGAACAACAGAAAAAGCACCTAGTCGGTATTGCTCAAGCTATTGGCCTTCGCTGTGTAGTAATGTACGATGCGTGAAATTAGATTTTTAAAAAAATACGTTCATATATTTGAAAAATAACGCGTAAAGAAGTAGTTAAAATTTTGTAATCGTGCCGGGTTAAGTGGACATGGAGGAAGGCTACTCGGTCGATCGACTTAAGTACATACAAGGAAAATAGTACACGTAATTATGCTGAGTTTACCACGCTATATATTAAGTCACTAGTTTATATCTCATACAAATCTTAACTTATGACTTGGAATCTGCAGGGTGCACAATTAAGTACCTAACGGTATTTACGCGTTCGCGATGTGTACCTTATGAACTACACAGCGATATTTACAACCTATAACTAGAATTTCGAGGAGTGTATCGCTGCTTAATCAATTCGCCAGCTAGGTACATCCTGATCTAATGTTTCGCAAAGTAAGTGGTTCTACACATATACCGAAATTTCAGCAATTCTTCGACTATTCAATTATTGATTTCGGCTGGTTCTGCGGAACTAGTTACTTACAAAGCCCCACATGGTGTCTAATCATAATGATGGTTCTACAGGCCCCTAGGACATCGATGTCTAAGATGACATCTTGAGTAAGGGCCAATGTACCTAAGTGTGAACTTGCATCCATCGACTCACGCAGTGATTTTAACCTTTTTAGTATCAATCTAGAGAAGAAACAAATGAAAAAATTAGTTTTCTTTCATAAACAGTATTTGCAAATAATAAGTATTATTACCACATTTTCAATTATTTGTAATAAAATTACTAATATCAAAACAGACAGTAAATCGACATTGCATATGTGACGATATATCGCTATTTAGTACTAAGAGAGTTAAATTTCTCTTTGAAGAGGAATTGGACCACTCCGACTAAAACCTTGAATAGGGTATCTTGCATCCCTGATGTTGACATCAGTCGACTTCTTGATTGAAATACGATAGGGCAGTCCAAAGCCAACCAATGCAAGATACTGACATCCATGTATAGCGGAGTCGCATTAGTTCCTAGAAGTAGCATCCTCGATCATATTCATGTGTAACAGAACGCAGCCTATAAATACGCAATCCTGAATTGCGACTACACGAATTATAATCAATACAGTATATTTCTTTATTTTCATTGACAGTTTGTTGCTCGAAATTATTTACCGTTCACGATAACTGATTACATCCAGATCCGAACAGCGATCACGTGAGGTGACTTTACTATACTTTCAAGGGCACAAAGATTCCTCTATCAGTTACGCTGGCTAGTGTTTGCTCGGTACCTCTGGTTAATCTTGGGACCCTTGTCTGACAATTCCACAGTATGAGCAGAATAGTGTAACGAACCATTGACAGTCCATCTGCTGGTGCCCTTCATGCCCGTATCGTGAACAAGTATTCCAATTGTATGTATCTCTTAAGCTGCATGTCCACTTGTGTCTTTTCTCTGTTACATATTATTTTCAATTACCGTTGTGAATAAAATCGTCAAGGACGATATGAAACGGTGCTACGGAACGATGATACGCCACAAGTACAGCACTATGCGATCCATATGATTCTTCCGAGATCGTAGAGTTGGGACGAGATTTTATTTGCTGGCATGCAACGTAAACGTTATACAGTTATCTTCGGAAAAAATAATTTCGTTCTTCGCGGAGGGTGAGTGTAAGAAAACTTTGCGAGGATTGATTACTCACTTAATCGCTTATACGTTTCTTCAATTTACAAACTGCTACACTATAATTTTAGGCCAGCTCATTAATTTTTCGGAAATCAGTATTAACAGTGTTACGAACACTTGCGTGATCGCTAAAAGTAGTAAGGATAGATCGATCGAAAACTGGTCCACGCGTTAGGTTATTATTATCAAAAAATATAAATTCAGTCACAGTGGAGGAATCGATGCGACGGATGTACCTTCGGTAGTTATCTTGGAGATTATGGTAAATAAATTTTAACTGCTGCTCCATCAGTGTCCGCCCATATTGCTTCCTAAACGCGAAATTGTTATTTCCGACAGTAATTGGCTGCTTCTAATTCGAACTTGTTCTGTAGTTCATCGTTAAAGTGAATGCCTAGATGCAGTATTTATTGTGCGATCGAGAGGAGTTATCGCTGTTGTCTCCTCCTCCTGCACCTCAGCCAGCTTTCAGAGTTCCTGAATTTTTAACACGCTTCAATTTGAAGTTTAAGTCCAATTATAATTTGCATAGTCAAAGATCGTTGAATATAAAATGGACGTAATATTTCGACTTTCTTTCTTTGATTTAAAATGTATCGAATACAATAAACTTAAACGTTATTTAATAATTGCCGCAATGATTTCGTTCGTAAAGTGGATAACCTTTACTCAATAACAAACCCTCGATTTTTCTGTCGTTTTTTACTTCTCTGTTCCTAGTTTCTTTTTTTCAATACGTTTCATATCTCAAGTGACAAAGAACAGAATAACCTTTGGAAGTCTGCAAATAATCATCATGCGCTATTGTTAAACGATATAATACGTGTATACTGACGCACCTAACAAATAGGTCATATGGCAAAGTGTTAATCGTCCAATCATAGGATGGTAACGCAGCGACGTGAATTTTCAATTAATTGGCCTTTGCTTGACTTATAAATTTAGGTAATAGATGTTCTATGCGATTTACAACTAATTACTCAACGATATTTACACATTTCTGATTCGATTTTCAGTTCATAAACAGCAGACGCGACGATTCGAATTTATATTTAAGTAATTTTATAAACTTGCGTCATACAAGTTACATTTGCAACTAACTGTCTGATCGTATAATTCGAAATTTGAAATATAATCAATTTATCGTTACATTTTAACCAAAAAAATACGATTATGTTATATTAATGTTTTTTTTCCAATGGGCTTTCCAATCATTTTTTTAGATTTTAATTTTTTTTTATTTATAACACAGCCTTCTTCAATTCGTTTTCTCCGGCTTATTTTTAATTGAGTTTCTTTTCAACTATTTTTCTTTCTGTATTGCTCTTGACGTATTTCGTGTTTTCAAATAGTTTATGAACATAAATACACGAAATTATGTAGAAATACTCTGTTATTTTAAATATGTGCACGTCATAACATAAATTTTACTCATGAAGACAATCGTTATTAAAACAAGATGAAATAATGAAGAATAAATAATACAATATAATAATTGTGTTGATGTTATTTAATTAATTTTATGAGAGTTTTAATTAATTTTACGTTTACTACAAAGATGATCTAGTTTTGCGACGTTTTAATGTTCTAATACATGGATACCTGAATAAGAAAATAAAAGAATTTGATTTTAAAAACAAATTGAAAATTTTATATTATTTTTAAAATAGGCTTTAATTTCATTTTTACATTCAACAATGTATTATTTATTCATTAAATATATAAAAATACTAAATACTATTAATAATGCAAAATATACTAAATAAAAAATATACTATACAAAATATAATAAACGAAAGATACTAAATACTATTAATGAGAGTCGTTTAGGAAAGAGTTGAGATTTCTTAGCGAATGACATAAAAGCCGTTTGCAAAAGTATATGACTATACCTTATAAAATATTTTAATAAAATAATAAAATAATTTTGTTTGTGGATAAAGTAAATATTAGATATAATAATAAATATCATTTGCGCAAATGTCAAACCACTGGGACATGTCTAGGTATTAGATTCTTCACCTTACACATCGCAAAAGACTTTATAGCTTATGCTGCCACATTTATCCAATTACATATAAACATCAAATTTTCATTACAAAGTCCCGATCCATTTCAACTGATAATTATTATATCAATTTTACACTTTGCAGACAGTTAGCGTATTAAAAGTTTCATAACTTAACGTTCATAGAATTTAATTATGTACATAATGGAGTGACTGAAGACTCTAGTTCCCTCGATACTCCGGAATTCACAAAACTAGGTATTTCTGATACGATCGATTACTTAAGTGGCTAGTGGGTGACCTAATACTTTCATACAGAAAATAATGATCGAATGCTGCATTAAAGAATATATAATTCTATCTTAAAAAAGCAATTTTAATCTTCATATCTTTCTTATAGACCACATACAGATACTTCCACCAAATAATTCGTTTTTTGAAGTCACGTAACTTTTATAAAACATTTATTTTATCTTTAATATTTTCAAAGATTTTCGAGGTAGTCAATTTCAATCGGACAGTCTGTATAAACTTTCGAAATCTCTGTTTCATCCCACTTTATGGAAACATTCAAACATTATACAATAATCGTATTTTTTGCCGTATTTTGCAGTTCCGATGTCAAACGTGTCGGCTGTGGTTGGCTTTAAAGCTGTAATACCTTGCAACATTGATCCATTGAAGAAAAGCGAGGTGGTGAGCATGGTTTTTTGGTACAAAGACAAGAGGGATGGCGAACCGATATACAGCTTGGATGCTCGCGGCAGATCGATAGCCCAAGCGAGGTTCTGGTCAGATCCATACATGTTCGGTGAAAGAGCGATCATGAGGACGAACGTGGAATCTGTGAAATTGGAAATCAATCCTTTGGAAACAACTGATGCGGGGGTATACAGGTGCAGGATGGATTACAAAAATAGTCCAACGAGAAATCACAAGGTTAATCTCACAGTGATAGGTGAGTATTTCCTTTAATGATTGATCGGGATTAATTGCTTCCTTTGAAAATGGACGATATATTGATGGATGTCAAGTTAACCTATTTTCATTTTCTTTACACCTTCTACCATTCTATTCAGTCCAGTTTAACATTTGAGCCGTTTACTTTGAAAGATCGGCATGTCAATTGTTTATGACTGCCAGATATTTGTGGCTTTGCAATTCAGTAAATTTAAACATATTGCTATATGATAATATGTAAAAAAATGTAAGGTTTCATTATACCCACTTGGATTTGCCTCATTTCGAAAATGAATGAATTATTGTAATCGTTGATTAATCAATAATATTTTAGTTATTCTTTTTCTTAACTTCTTTTAATCATTTTGATCCAAACTGTCTTTATATTCAGATACTGATTTCAAGATTCTTTTTTCATTACCAATTTTCATAGATCTTATTTCTATAAACATAACAAAAATAACAGAATTGTTTAAAAATCAGCATTTTATTTACGAAAGTACTTTTATTTTGATATTGTTACCTATTAGTTTCACTTTCAAATGCATCACAGCTACAATTTTCGTTGAAATCATTCTAAACCATATTTCTTTTTAATAAAATAAACCATACTTCTGGTGGGTTTTTTTTTAATAGCAGTGCGATTGTTAAGAGGATTTATGCACTGATAGTAAAAGAAAAACCGTACCGATTTAGTTGAGTGTTTATGAATAACAGAACTAAAGTTAACTTGCAAGCTGAAAATAAAAATTAGCAATGATATCTAGGCAGACCCACAGATTTTCGCTTATACCGAGATTATGCCACCAATATTATACAATTTGTAGTTCGTCACAATACGGTCAGTACTACTAAAATCTACCGGAATTCAAATGTGTTGTAAAATAGTCGGCTAAAAATAGTTTCAACCTAAGGTAGGCTTGCACCACTTTTATAGTAGGTGTTTCCAACACAGTTAATCACCGAAACTTTCATCATCCAAATATTAAGGAATGTGAATTATTTATCACTGTAGATTGCACACAGATAAAAATATAATATTAAATTTTATTATCATTATTTTCTTTTTGTACAAAAATGGATTTGTTCACTTTCAAAGTAAGCGGCTCATATAATGGTTTGTTTATTTCACTAGTCAACATTTCATACAAATTATTTCCAATATTTTAGTTAATAAGCGATAATGAATTATTATAATTTTGTCGTATTTATCGAAATTTACGTTTAGAGTACCTTTACGAAGCTTTGTCAATTTATTCTATCAATGAGATGATAGTGCAGGTTCTTAAAACTACATTGGAGAAGGAGTTCGACGTGGAATGTTTGCACAGAAAAGTAGGTTTCCACGTATCGGTTTTATTAGAAGTCTTCGAGATAAAAGTGCATTGAAACATTCTTAATACATTCAAATTTTAACTTTAATTGCTAGTGTAAGGATACAAATTAGTAGAAATTTTTAAGATAAAAAATTTACACAATTAAAATAAATCGTACCATTTTATTGTTTGAAATTCGGAAAAATATTATAGAAAGAAGATGAATGATTCAAGGTTGGTCCTGTTTTACCATACAACAAATCTGCCTGTAATTTTGCGTTGAAAAGTATTACAATATAATATCAAGGACTATGAGATATTATTACACAACTGAAAATAATTCAAAATCGTACATGAGGTATTATCAGCAAAAATGCGATATTTCATACAGAAATTTGAAACTTTTAATTGGTTAGTTCTTTGATACTGTACTTTAACAGAATGTTCTGTAGAATTAAGTCGTGTAAAAGCAAATACGCAGTTCGATAAAAAATTGCGAAATGTATGTATACTCTTTTTAAAAATGAAACGGTATATGTTTTTGCACGGAACATTCTGGATAAAAAATATTGAAGTTCTATGTTAAAAAATCAATAGATATATCAGATATTTCAAACTCACATATGAAATACCAGATTTTTAAATTTAAAACATTTTACGAACGGTTGATTTCTTTGACGTTGAATCGTGATACTTTTCACGTAAAACGGCAAAAGGATTCCATGTATGCAAAAACTAGAAAAGTTCCTTGTATGTAAAGGTACTCAATATTCTTTTGTGTAGAATAACGAGACGATTCCATGTATGTGAAAAGAAAGGTTTCGAATTTAAAATAATCCTTGTGTATTTTGCAATTGTCAAGTGATTAACTGATAGTATACTTTAGCGATATTAATAATTACATACAGTAATATCTCCCACATTGTCCCTACTGACGGTATCCTCACATTTTCTCTACGAATGTGCCTACGCTTTTGTGTTCATTCTTGCTATACCTATGTTTTCTAAATCGAACTCAGTCGCACGTGTGATGTATGTAATGTGATATGTCACGTGGCTCTTTCGATGAAACTTTTCGACTTTACAAGCTTGAATACAATATTTTAATTTTTGTTAACTTTTCTTAGCAAAATACTTTTCTATCGTATTTGTTAGGTTCTTCCGGTTAAAATGACATTGGACATGATATAATTTAAGCAACATTGACTAATTTAGTATTTATTGCATAAATGTTTTTACGTAAATAATTTAACGCAGTTTTCCATGTTCTCCGTAAAAGATACACTGATTCCCACATTGTCCGCAAAATGTAGTCTTGTATCCTCGCATGGTCCATAAACCGCAGTCTAGTACCATTCTCATTGTCTGTAAAATGTAGTCCTGTACCCTGACATTGTCCGTCAAATATGATCTTGAATCGTCACATCAACCGGTTGCAGTTTAGTACCCTGACATCTATAAAACATAGACCATTTTTTGACATTGTCCAGATACCATTTTATACATGGAACGTGTAATGTGCACAAGTATTTCACATATTTTTACAGCAGTCTGTTTTATTACGTACTTTAAAATGGTTAATAACATAAAATGAATTACAGACTCACAGTTAGTATTAATAAGTAAATATGTTCCAAATTATATTTTTCATCAGAACAGACTCACTAATATGTTAAAAATATTTTCATCTGGAAAAAATTTATAATAAAAAAGTTTAAAAATTGTCATTCGATACGCGGAGATTTAAACTCGGTTGCCTCGGCTCACTCACCATTTTTGTCTTTTATTCCCTGTTCTTTTCTGTGTTCGGTAAACTACAAAGGCGATCTGCGAGGCTCGAATTTTGATTCTGGTACCACCGAATTGTTCCATTCCGATTCCGAGCGAAGGGACACTGTAGGAGATATGACTGAACATATAGATGCAAATTTTTTATATTTCGCCTAAAACTAACGTTGTTGAAATATATAATTTACTTTCTTACAAATAAGTTCTGATTTCACATGTCTTTAACAATCTTTACGAAAGTGTACGAAAATATTTTATCGTGTTACACTGCACAATATAACTACAAAAGATAGAGAAGGAAGTTAAAATATAGTAGTTATGAAATAATGATTCTTTATTACAGCTTTGATAAAATAAAAATTGCTAGAAAAGTACGTATATTAGGACGATTACCTCTTACTTATTTGTAAATATGTTTTATAAAATTCTTTTATAAAACTATAGTCTTCCTTTTAACAAGGACAGTCGTTGGTGAATAAGGTGATCCATAATTGTTCGTTTTTGTGAATACTTATTATTTAGAGATTAATTTAAAATTTATTTTTTTTATTTCTAAAAATAATAAGTTATGGAACTAAATTCGCTGCTTCAATTAACTCTGCTACCGTTTCAGACCTCTTTTCATGTTTAATAATCTGTTATTGTTTTCACATATTCCTTTCTCTTTTATGAGTTATTTATTACATATATTCACATGCATATTCATAGTAATATATATACTACTATATACATTATAAATAATAAATACACAATTACAGTAAATTAAGAAAAATAAGAAGAAAACTAAAAAGCAATGTTAACAAGTGAAAAATATAAGAAGTTATATGTGTTAATATATCTGTTACCGTGAAAGACCAAAATTAGAGAATGTCGACTTTCACCGGTGAATGTCAACACATACCAAATACGTCAGTGAAAGATCGAATATTTTATTACATTCTTGTACCTCACAAGAATCACCGGTGTATGTCGACAATCACAGATATGCTCTGATGGAGGTCCAAAAGAGAGGAGCCGACAAAGAAGCGATTGACTCTCTTCCGCCAAATCCTGTGTTCTGCTGGGAGTCGGTCAGCTTTGTCAACCTTATGCAAGCTTTGATGAGGCGAGCAACGTTTTCTTAATTTTTTTTTCAATACCGTAATTTATACTAAGTGGATACTGCAATGAAATCGTGATCTTTTTCTTGAAAAGTTAAATGCATTAATTGCGGGTAAACGAGAATACAATTGTTTTTATTTTTCTCAAGAAAAGTACTCTAAAATACTTTCTGAAATGGTTTCTGCTAAAACTAAGTGCAACACACCTTTGGACTACAGACGATTAAAACGTTTTGACGTTTTAAAAATTAATGATGAAAGGAAATTAATTGTATCATTAAAATCAGAGGAAACGAATATACAGTGTTATGTTACCAATAAAGAATTGCTTAGTATACTATATGAAACTCACGCCAGAATAGGCCACAGAGGAAGAACATGTATGCTTAGAATGTACTGTGTTTTAAATTCTTGGTCACTTCTCCCAGAAAAAAAGGCGAAAAAGTTACGTCATCCTTGTGACGTTTTATAGCAACTGAATTACAGAGAAGAAAATATAAATCTCCGACAAATTCAACATTCACCATTAGTGCATAGTGAATATCGACATTTACCGGTGTAAGTCAGAAATAAGGATATTTAGCAAATATTTCGGACATACCCCAAGCAACTATGTGAATGTTGACATTCACCGGTGAAAGTCGACATTCTCCAGATTTCGGTCTTTCACGGTAACATATCCACAAAATAATGTATAAAGAAAGAAAAGAATATGTAAAAATTGAAAAAAAAAAATATTGATTTGAAGTGGTGATAAAATGATTCCAAAACTTACCACCTCTTCACCATCGTTACAGCAGCTGCTCCAATATAGTGAAATAATTTATTATTATTATAAATAAAAGAATTAATTGTTTATCTTCTTCTTCTTCTACATAAGTGTTTATCGTCGCGTCGACTGCGTGGTCATTGGCGACAGCTGTATGCTTGAGTACTATATTTTGTTGTACATGTTGGTTTCTTTCAGGAAGTTAGTTGATTAAAATGTCCACAATATGAGTTGGCTTGTTATTGTTTTAAAATTTAAATTCATCGGAAAGAGTTTAACAAAAGAATAACGTCTCCATGTAAATTTTAAACCTTACATAATACACACAATTTTTACAACATTGATAACATTGATAATAATTTTGGCTAGAATAGAATTATTTTGTTCCGGGAAATCAACATGTTGAGAAAAGGATGCATACTTCTAGACTCTGCAATCGATTAAATTTTTGTTTAACAGAATATGATTATTATAATAGAAGAATGTTTACGGCTGCTATGAATATTTTATCGGTAACTCACATTTTTCGACGAAATTACTGATGCCGAAATAGTTAAGATCAAATTCCTTTAAAAGATTTGTAAAATGCCTTCTATAACCTACATAAATCCATTCTTGTGACAGTGCCGCCAAGCAAGCCGGTGATTTACACCGGGGAGAACTCTGGTAGAACTTTGGCCAATATGCAGCAACCCTTCAATGAGGGTAGTGACTTGTCCTTACTATGCGAAGTAATCGGAGGTTTTCCGCCGCCGAAGGTCACATGGCATTTTCAGGACGAAATAATGGACGATACGTATACACTAGAACATGGTGGCATCACTATAAATCATCTTTACATCCCAAAAGTAACGCGAAACTTCCTAAGAGCTAAACTAACCTGCCAAGCGAACAACACCCATCTAGTACCATCATTGACGTCAGAGATTATTTTAGATATCAACTGTAAGTACGAAAAGTTTTTAAATTTGCTTACATTTTTAAATACTTACTTCAAAATATTTAGTATATTTTGTTTCACAACATCGAGTATAACACATCTGGATTGTATAATTTTAACATTTTTGAATATTATAAACACCAAAACAGTGTGTGTTATTTTCAATTCGTTCCAAATGAATAATAAACAATAGAGTTATTTGAAATCAATACAATAATTGAGATTTAAATTGTTACGTGCGGGAGGCGCGCGTATAAAACCGCAAAGTTGTATGCCCTAGCAAAATTAATTGTCAACGGGACTTAATGTTTTGTGGATCCGGAGATACGCTAGTCCCATACGGGCCCTTTCATAAGATCGCAAGGTTTATGGAATAAGAAGGAGGCAATAAAAGAAATGTAATTCACAAATAATTAAAATATATAAAAGATTATATTTTGTAAAATATGAAATGATTAAAATGATAGCATGTGTAATATAATATGAATTACAAAGGTTAAATTTTGAACAGAACAAAAATATTGTAAATACCCGAGATGCGCAATTCGAAGGTTTGAAGGACAAGCAATTTCTCGAATACAAAATTAAAAAGATAATCCAATAAGGGAGATCCCAAAGTTAAATAATTAACTACTGGATATACTTGCCGGAAAATTCATAATATAGCTGGAAGAATAAAGGAAACAACTCACCGAAACGTCTGTATTTGAACGAATTTAGAATTAATCAACTCCTTTATAAAATGTGATTTATCAGCTATGCCCGGTTCCTGGAGGAAGAACACACACATATTTAAGCACTCCACCAATGAGAATTTTGAAACTGACCTATTGCGAAATTCAAATAAACTATAAAAATGAAATTATACTTTAAAATAAAAACGAAATATAATTGAGTGGGGGAAAAAAAATAAAATAATAATTGAATTGAAAATTTATCGTGCTTATTTAGCGTGATTATTTAACGCGAACGTTTAACGTGAAGCTAGAGTCTTTGCCCGAATTTTGCACTTTCACAAATTCAAGAACAAACTCGTCTCTAAACCACCTCACGGACTCCCGACACGCACCTCGCGATTATACACCGAAGAGTGTCGCAACTTGCACCTCTCGGAGAAGACCAGAGTGGGCCTAGTCCGAAATTGTTTATGTTGCATTGATATGCGCCTAACGAATTAGGCTGCGAGGCCAATGCGTAAGAGACCGTGATTCGTTAATTAGGTGGTGATGGTGGGTGCATGTGTTCCTCCCTTGTCCAGCTCTTATCTTTCTCTCTTTCTATATAGTTCTTTCCTTTACCCTTGAGCTATGGATTGTTAATTAGCTATTGAATAATTTTACATGCATAACCGACGGAGTATAAAATGTTAATCTGCATATATTATGCAAATTTAGAATCAAACATTATCTATTTCGTTTTTACAATTATTAAAATTAATTGCGCTCGGTACCGTAACCATTGTAGGACTGATTGACGTATGAGTATTTGCAATAACGGTATAATGAAATACTATGGACAATTTATATAATATTGTAATGTTTCGAAGACAATTTCTATTGCAATTTTATGTTGCATCGCGGGTCCTTGCGAAACATTCCAGAATGCTCGGCGTTATCGGACCACACGAGTGCGAATTTCATTTATGTTTGGCGGTTCGCAGAAGTAAAACGATCTAAGAATTTGGCCATGGGACCACGTTGATTTCAAGGAAGGAATGTGCGATTTAACAATCTAAGTTTAGTCGCCAAAAGATAGTCTATCTAATAACATTAAAGACCGTTACTGCGTTCGATCAGGGTGTTCCCAGAATGCAATATGCATTATCGATACCCATCCGATCGGTGAGAAGTTACAAAGGAAATTTTGAAAAATATTCTTGTTCGGAACGTAACAAAATTGATTCGATAAAGTGATTAGGTCTACAAAAGCGTTGTCTATTTTTGTTTTCTCGTGTTTTGTCTGTAAGATCGCAGCGAAATTGGAACACTTGATTTTAAACGTTTATGGAAAGTGAGGACATATTTCTGTTTTAATGAAAGAAACGCAAAAATACGTCAAGATTAATAGATATATACTCAAAGTTACAGTACAAAATGTAATAAAATAATTTTTAGAAAAAAAATACGCCGACTTCGAAATGCACTAAAAAGTATAAAATAATTTCTATTTCCTAATAAAGTAATTTCTCTTTCATTCAATCATACAATTACGTAATAGATATGAATGAAACCTATTTACTCGTTAGGTATTATATTAAATACATTTCAACCTTTTCGGAGGCGGCGCAAAATTAAAAGATTATTTTGATGAAATATGTTACATTGTTACTAACTCATTTTTGTTTAGATTCCGAAATATTCTGGTGTTCCATATTACATGCACTTACTCTAATTAAATACTCTGACACTAAAATTACAAAAAATATCATATAATAGACTTAGTCACTTTGACTTCTGAAAAGCTCATGTTTCTTAACTTACAATTAGTTTGGATTTGAATTTTGGAAATTCTTGATATTCGCGATATTTAAATAGAATTTTCATGGATCTCGTTTCTGAAAGCTGAATAAAATTGTATACTTTCTGTACATCGAATATTTTTATACTTATTTGTCTGTTCATTTTTTAATTACAGTAAAACCATTGATAGTGAACATCACAAACAAACGCGTACATTTATCGGCATTAAGAACATACGAAATTGAATGTGTTAGTTCGGGTTCCAGACCGGAAGCCGTGATCACGTGGTGGAAAGGAAACCACCAAGTGAAACATATGGCCAGAAATGTGAGTATAACATTTTTGTATCTTCACCAGTGGTGTTCAATTATTAACTGCGTCGTATGCGCGCAAGCTTCGATTCTGAGTTCTTCGTAGTTTGCAGATAGTCCGAACATTACGAAAAGTATTTTAAGTTACGTTCCGACCATGGAGGATGATGGAAAGTATTTGACTTGTCGAGCTGAGAATCCAGTTGTACCTGAGAGCGCATTAGAAGACAAATGGCGGCTATTGGTTTACTGTGAGTGAACAGAATTTCATTTCGTTCTAATTTTGCTTAATTATACTTTTATTGAAATAAAATCCTGTTGCAAATGTTTCTTAATTAAAGTTTTTATGATGTTATATATTGAATGAAACTGGGGATATAATTCGATCCAGAGATAAACAAAATAATCTGTTGTACAAATGAAACAAACTGAAAAGTTACTTTTTGTTTACATATCTTCTCTATTTGCCATTTCGTATCAATTAATTTGATGTTTTGCATTCTGAAAGAGATCAAATGAACAATTCATAATAATATAATGAGTATTTTAAAAATATATCAAATTTAACGTTTGAATTAATTAATCAAAGAGAAAAGACTATCGATTATTAAATTTATCATATTTTTTTTTTTTTTAATCCACGTTTAACGTCGCATCTACCTTCAGGTCATTAGCGATGACTGGGTTCTATTTCCTACACTTTGTTGGACTATATACTATGGTACAAATTGATGTCTTTCAGATACTGTAGGGTATTCTCTATGTATTTTTGCGAAGTTAAGGCTTTAGTCGGTGTTATTCCATACTTTTGTCTTTGGGTCTGATATTTGTTGCATTCAAATAGTAGATGGTGGGTCGAGATATTCTTTCTGCAGACCGTGCATATTGGTGGCTCTGTTTTTTTTAAGAGGTACTCATGTGTGAGTTTACAATGACCGGTTCTAAGCCTGGCTAAGATAATCTGTCCTTCCTCTTAATATTGGCACTGAGCATTGTTTCGTAGAAGTCTTGAGTTACGTTGTGAGTTTTTATATACTTAGAAGTTCTCCATTCTTTATTCCATGCTTGTCGTTCGGTATGGCATACCGCGACAATGAGGTCTTGGTATGGAATCTGTCTGCGGCTGTTAACTGGTGAGGACAATGTTGCTTCTTTGGCGGCTTTGTCGGCTAACTAATTTCCTTCGCTTCCTTGGTGGGATGGGACCCAGGCTAAGGTTATATGATTTCCAATGTTGATAAGATCCGTATATGTATAAGGGATATTTAGGATAACTTCATGTTTGGATTCACTAATTGGGTTTACTATTGCTTTGATGACGCTCATAGAATCTGTGAAGATGGTGGACGGTAGGTTATTATTATTGTCCTGTACGTATTTTAAGGCTTCAAGAACTGCCCAAGCTTCTGCTGTGAAGATGGATGAGGCTTTTGGAAGAGGAATTTTTTGGATTGTACTATCGCAGCCGACGGCAGCTCCTACTGCCTGGCCATTTTTTGATGCATCAGTATATATCCTTTGGTGGTTAGGGAATTTGTTAGATAGTCGCTGAAAATTAAATTTATGTTCAATGCTAGTGATTTGATCTTTGGGGAGTACTACGAGGTCGGTATTGGTATCTGGAATTTTTTGGATCCAGGGAGCAGGTTTCCTATGTTTACCTGGGATGATCGGGGTCGATGTGATTTCAGCAAGACTCCCGTATTTGGCAATTCTTCCATAGAATGGAATTGAAGACTTAGGTTTTTTGGTTTATAGGTGTGAATATCTATTAGTAAATAGGTGGGATTATTTGTTGTAGGTGGGATTATTTGGAGTGGAGGAGATTTTAATTGCGTATTTTAGGCTTAGGTATTTCCTTCTTTGTTCTAGTGGTGGTTCTTTTGATTCGAATAGTATGCTATTTATTGGACTAGTTCTGTAACATCCCGTGGCTAATCTTAAAGTGGCATTATGAATTGAGTCGATTGCTTTCAAGGTATTGGGTTTAGCTGAGTTATACACTATTGACCCGTAGTCCAATTTAGATCGAATTAGTGCCTGGTAGGTTTGTATAATAATTTCTTGGTCAGCTCCCCAGCTATTATTTGCTAACGCTTTTATGATATTCATTTTTTTTGTACATACGGTTTTTAAATATTTAATATGTGGTCCCCAGGTTAGCTTGTGGTCAAAGATGAGTCTGATTATTCTAATGCTGTCTACCTTTTCGATTTCAGTGTTCTGCATATGGAGATTAGTGGTATGTGTGATTTTCTTGCCTTGTCTGGAAAAGATAATATATTTTGTTTTTTCGGGGGAAAATTTGAGTCCCGATTTTCCGGACCATAATAGAATGTCGTTTATGCTTTCCTGTAGAAGCTGCATGATAATGTTTAAGTTTTTCCCGCTACAGGTTAGTGTTAAGTCGTCTGCGAACAAAAATCCTTAGTATATTTTGAAAAATATATTTATCTGCAATCTGGTCTTCTATTTCTCTTTCTTTAAGATCTGCTGTGTTGGAAGCCTCTTGCAATACTGCTTCTATGTGTTCATGTGTATTTGGGTTCTCTATTTGTATTTTTTGAGATTGGTCATTAGTGGTGGAGGCTGGGAACGATTGTGAGATAGGGTTTGTTTGTGAGCTAGTTTCATTTGGGTTTGGGTTAAGGTTATTGGGACATTGCTTTGCAATATGTCCCTCTTGATTGCATCTAAAGCATGTCTGTTTCTTTGTAGTAGCTAATATTCTGTAGGTGTTATTTTCTAACGTAACTAGAAAAGAGCTCGGGATTTGTTTAGCATCTTCTAAGTCAACGTAGACTTGCCTCCTAAAACTTAATATATGCGACAGGTCTGGGTCGGTGATTCCCGCTTTTAGTGGAGTTATTTTTGAATGTAGTTTAATGTTATTTTTCCTAAAAATATTTTCAATAACTGAATTTGGAATTATGGGTGCGATGTTTGATAAAATGATTCGTTGTGCCGTTAGTAACATTGGGCGGATTTCTATGCTTACGTTGCTGATTTGAACTGTTTTGTGTTTAGAGGTTAAGTTTGTAACCGTTTCTTTGCAATCTAAATACATACAAATTCTTCCGTTGGAAATCTTGGAAAGATATTTTATAGCTTTGGGTCCCGTTATGTTACCGATTGCCCGAGCGTACTCCTTAATTGTGATACCATCGATTGACTGCAGAATGATAGTTTAGTTTTGGGTTGGCGTATATTCGTGTTTCGTTATGTTCGCATATGAAGTTTTGGTTCCAGTCATATTGAATTTTTGGGTGCTTTGGCAATTTTCCGTTAGGTTAAATTGATTTTCATCGATTTGGGAAGAATAACTTGGTTTGCTTATTTCGCTATACGGGTTCAGTTGTTTTGACATGGTGATACGTATGATGTATGTATACCTACCTCAAAATATTATGTAGTGGTGATAAAATCACCACTACAAGTTGACACTGTTTACGACACAGCACTCACTAACACTAGCACTTGTATGTATGTACATACGGCAGACGTAACGGAACGAGTAGGTAATAACACGTCCGATTGATTCAACTGTCGGAACGACACTGATCATATTTTTGTTTTATGATTACTTATAATATTAATCTTTGCACTCGAATTTAAAATAAATATTTCTTAACTAAACCTATAAAGTTATACATGTAACGTTTAAATATCACAATACAAATAATAGTAGCAATTAATAATAAAGAAATAATACCTTCAAAAAAATGCAGCGAATTTTTTAACTAAAAAGCTTCAGAGTTTTTATATGCAAATAGCAAACAATAACCTCAAGTGCAAAAAATTAATATGTGCGCTATGCTCGTATTATTTTAAGTAAAATCAACATCGAAATAGTACAATTCGAAAATAAGTAAATATTTGAATCAATATTTGTTGAATATAATGCTAGCAGACCAATTTCTTTAAATCAGTGCATTCTCCAATATTAATGTTTAAAAGTTTACGATTGCCGTACAATTTTACGACGAATATATTTATTTATATTCAGAAACTTCTTTATTCGCATTTCGCTATTAATTCTTAGTATGTATATTAAATTCGACGCTAATATTTTTTTAAAATTATTTAGTAAATGATAAAAATAGACTGTTAGATATTGAAGGATTCTCAGATTTTGGAATTTGAAGATTGAGAACTTCAAATTTGAGAATCTGAGATTTCGAAAATTTGTGAATTTTGAGAGTTCAGAGATTTGGGAATTTAGGATTGTTTATATTTTGGAGGTTTTGAAGATTTGTGCATATGTAAATTTCAAAATATGAGACTTTTTGAAAATTTATGAAGTTTGAAGTTTATTGAAAATTTGAGACGTTGAGAATTTGAGAATTTGAGAATTTGAGAATTTGAGAATTTGAGAATTTGAGAATTTGAGAATTTGAGAATTTAAGAATTTGAGAATTTAAGAATTTGAAAATTTGTGAATTTGAAAATTTGTGAATTCGAAAATTTGTGAATTTGAGAGTTTAAGGGCATAGGAATCTTTTGAATTTAAAATTTGGATATTAGAAAATTTGAAAGTTCAAATACTGAAAAATTTAAAGGTTTGTAAGTATGGGAATGTCACATTTAGAGATTTTGTAACTTTGAAAATCTGACAATTTCAAAAATTAAAAATGTGGGAATTTCAAAAAAAGTAGCATAGAACAAGTTGCCACCAAGAACATTGATTTACTATTTATGTATAAACTAAGAATTAATTGTGATAACATTGATTTTGGTAGATATTTATATCTACTTATTATTTTCATTGTATTTATTATTTCCAGACGCTCCAATAGTGACGATCAAACTAGGTTCAAGCTTGAAAGCGAACGATATAAATGAGGGTGACGACGTTTACTTCGAATGCAACATACAAGCAAACCCGGAGGCGTACAAGTTGGTCTGGTACAAAGACAATAAGGAGTTACATCAAAATGCAACTGCTGGAATTTTTCTTCCCAGCGGGCAATCTCTAGTTTTGCAAAGCGTGACTAGAAATTCTGCTGGTGAATATTCCTGTATGGCAGTCAATGCTGAAGGGAAATCTACTAGTAGGCCAGTCACACTCGAGGTATTATGTAAGTATGAACTACTAGACGTTTTCCTGTTTAAATCAGAACTAGAAATGTATTATAATTCAAATAAATACTGCTCAGTCAATTTTAAAAAATAAACCGTCTTTTTATTGCTTTTGTCAATGCTTATTATTTGGAATGCTCAGTGTTTGATTTTAAAAGATCTGCGTCTCTAAATGATATTGCAACAATTAATGAAGGTGGTGGAATAATAAGTGACAATTTAAAAAACAATAGACCACAGATGGGTCAAATTACTTTTGTTATATACTTATTAGAAAAAGTTTTATTAAAATCAATAATACAGCAACTGTGTTTCCTTGATAGAAATGTAGGTATTTTCAAATATACAATGTTATCAATTTTCGCAATTACAAATTCTCCTGTTCATAGATCCAGAAATGTTCGATATTTCATACTCTGAAGTTTATAAATGTATAAAATTACTAAGTTTTGAATTTTCAAAATTCTAATATAACAAACTCTAAAGTTCATAAATTTATAAAATCACGTTTTAAGTGTTTAAATTTTCGTGTTTCTATGTTTATAAATTTCCAAATTTTTAAATGTACGAATTTATAGGTTTACGAAGTAACGAATTTACTAGTTTACAAACTTATAAATTTATGTATTTACAAATTTACATATTTTCAAACTTACAAATTTGCAAATTTGTATTTAATTTTATTGATTTACAAATTTTTAACATTACATGTTCCGAAAGTTGAATACTCAGAAATTTTGAACTAATATACAACACATTCTTAATAATATACAAAAAAAATCAACTAACATCGTTAATACAATCGTTGTTATTAACATTATTGAGCAAACTTTCATGATCACTAGTCTGCAACATATACGTTATCCATAAAAAAGCTGTCGCGACGGAATTCATTGAAAGTTGAAGGAGAAAAGATATCGCCCCAGGTCGACATCTGAGATCGTGACTTGTCGCATTTTCAGATGTACCGATCTGCAAGGACGGTTCTTCGACTCAAGTGGTTGGTGCTTTGAAGCACGAGACGATCTCGTTGGTATGTGCTGTTCAGTCGAAACCGCCACCCACAACTTTCCACTGGACCTTCAATAATTCCGGAGAGCTGATGAATGTGCCTGCCAATAAATTTACACATGTCAAACCTGTGAGTCTGATCACTAGCCACTGGCACGGCTCCAGGCTGAATTACACGCCAGCAAACGACATGGACTACGGCACGGTTGCTTGCTGGGCCAAAAACCGGATCGGGGTGCAAAAGACCCCGTGTGTTTTTCAGATCATCGTGGCCGGAAAACCTTACCCCCTGCAAAATTGCACAGCCCTTCAGTCGACTGGACCCTACGCCTATCGAATGGGTAAGTAGCACTCGATCCATGCTGTTTGAACCCTTCTTCTGACCTAAATGGTGTCAACTATGTCATTACCCATCGTACAGAATGACGGCTTACGATCGATAACCCTGTATTGTGTTCAACAGCCTGTTTTCTGCTGTATCCTCGGAAAGACAAGGTGACCAGTCGTGCGAGAAAATTCGTGAAATTAGGCGGGCTTTGGGGATCGATTGAAGGGGTCTGGGGTTTCTTGTTACAGTAGACCGATACCGGAGATGGAGATCCTGCCGCTTAGGGTGCTTGATGCTCTTTGGGGTCGCTTTAGGCAACCTTTTTTTTGTCCTTGGGACTTTTTATCCTAATAAATTCCTCACTAAACTGACCCCAAAAGTCTTCGGTATTTTGCAAGGACATTTAATCCTTTTATATACAACTGTTAAATGTCACTAAAATTTGTAAAATTGTGTTACGAAGTGAGAAATTATTTAACCTCTTCAGAAACGATATTCTAATTTCAGTTGTAACAAAGGAAATTGACTTTATTTTATTTTTACTGAACAAGGAAAATACAACATAAAAAAATATAAAATTGAGAAAGCAGAATTGAGCAGTATAGACGTTTAAATTTGTGAATTTGAGATTTAAAACTTTCGCGAATTCTAAATCAGAAAATTTTTAAATACAATAATTTGAAAATGTGCAAATTTCTAAATCTAAAAATTTAAGACGTTGAAAAAATATAAACTCCTTAATTTAAAAATTTACATTTTAACATATGTTAGACACGTAGATTTGAAGATATAGAAAAATGAAAATTTAAACTACCTCCATGCTAACAAGAACACGATTTGTAGTTATACGTACATGTATAAATGTATATTTATTTATTTATTTTCTCCTTTCCATTGAATTTGACAAATACAAATTATCTGAAAGCAATATATCATCATTATAAGTTCATAATTAATCATAATTAGAAATGTAATCATTTCATGATTAATGATTGTAGAGTTAACTGTGTTTGTGAATTACATTTATTATACATTGATCATGGTCGATGGATTATGTAGAAGGCACAATCATTAATCATGCATATGATATCACATTAGTTATAAATATTAATCATCCAACAGGTTACTGTATGCGCAGCTCTGCACGTGTACTTTATGGTTCATAAATAATTTCCAATAAATCGTTTTATTTAATAAAATTCTTCAATTTCAAGTTTTACCTACATAGAAGATAATTCATCTTTGCTTTACACTTCATTTTCTTTGTATTTTTTTATTACGTTCGAATTTTATTTGAAATTATTTACTATTATAGGAACACATTAGGTTTCTCATGATCTAACGACATTTTTTAAGAACGAAAATAGTATCAAATTTCTTCGCTTTAAATAAAAATTATATTAAAGAAATTAAAACAGAATGTATAGTATAATTGCTATGAAACATGCTAATCAATTTTATAAGCTATTTAGTCAATTTCTTAAACTATTTTTCACAATAATTTACTTTTAAAAGAACAATCATTTGATAAAAATAATTTTCTGCAATATATCATTATTCGTGACTAAAAACACTGTATTAAAGGATAAGTAAGAAACATTATTTCTCAGTAAAAAAAAACTCAGTAAAAAAAATGGTGAACGTTTTTTATGTCATTATTCTCCAATAAGCTTTTAATGTTAAAGTAGGTTTTCCATACACTACAACAGCATACTTCTGAAATATTTCTTTTATCACGAAAACCGAAGGAGTAATTTAAGTAACCTATTAGGAACATGCAAAAGTTTCCATTCCATATATATGTATAGTTAACAATAATTAATTTGTAACCTTTTTTATCGTATTAATCCTGTTCACATTAAATATAAAAGACGTGAGATATAATTGCATGTACTGTTAATTTGTGCAAAAACGGAAATCAATACACAATATCTACATGATATTATTTATATATTTCCTTTATTTAACTACAACATAGTAGCTGTTAATTTTACAACAAATAATTTCACAATAATGATAATAATTATTATTAATTTATTGCAAATTCTTCCGTGGTTGTATTTCACAGTCGTCCTTTATAAACCCGACAGAATACTTCTATTAGAACTTGCACTCTTCTAATATTTTAAGCACTTTGACCTATGAACATTAGACTCCAAATTTGAATTTGTACAAAGATTTCAATTTACATCATCTATTTAATTTTGGTTCCTAATACCCTACTAAAATTCATTATATTTTCACATTTTCAATATCTCTGTATAATTAACTGGCGAAATGACCCGTACTAATGTAGGTGGCTAAATAATTAATTGAACTTAATAAATTATTTAGCTTGCTCATTAACCACTTCAAACTGTATATACTATAAAAGTATTATAATAAAGTACGATAATAATACTCTGCATAACAATTATGCACACGATTTCAATTTATGGTTAATTACAAAATATTAAAGAGAAACATTTCTTTTAAAGATATATTTTTAATAAAAGAAATATTTGTAATAGTTTAACAGATATTTCCTTATTAATCTTTTGCACTCGGTTGTCCCCTTTGAAGGGACACTTTAAATATTAAAATAAAATCACCAAGTGCAAAAGGTTAAATTATACGCACCTGACGTCGTTAGCATTACCGTGCAGCAATACTCATTTGTATACATTATGCGTATATTGTTGCCATACTCGCTTCGTAGGTGCCGCCATGTTGTGACGCAGCAAATTTGATTCTTATTTGTAAACTATGGATGTTTGTGTATTTATGATACACCGTAGTATGCAAAATGAACGTAAATTATGCAATCTACAGACTGTAGATCTCATAGACTTCATAATTTTATTATACTTCATAGACTTCAACGTACCATAAATGCATAAGCTTCTGCAATATACTTGTTTCGTCTACTTTTACTTAACCTAGAACTTTTTGATAGTTGCAGTATTCACATCACTACATTATTATTATGTATCATTCATAACTTATTGCTACTGCAATATTAAGATATAAAGAAAGTTGTTCAGTATATTATACATTTAGCAGTCTTTGATTATACAAATTATAAATTAGAATTGAACCCAATACTCACAGTGTGTTAAAATCAGTAAAAATGAACTAGGTTTGTAAGGTGAAAACATTTTATTTTTGTTATATTGGTACTATAAATGAATGTTAATCCACATACTATGCTATGGCCTAAATCTAAGTATTGCATTCATAAAAATTCTATATCTTCTAAATTTGAGTGAAGTAAGACTTAGATATAATTCAAACCTTGACACGGTTTATCACATTCGCATTATAACAAACGTAACCAGCGTATAACACACATGACATGAAATTAAAAATAAAATAAAGAAATAAATGAAACATAATCTTTATAAACTTCACAATTTAAAATACAAATTCACAATGATCTTCACAAATTTTGTAAATAAAAAGCAGTGATTTGACTGATTCGTTAATTACGTGCTAAAGATATAAAAAAGTACTAATGGAGTAAAAAGTATTTCCAATATGTCATGTAACTATTTATGTATTCATGTATTTTTAAATCAATTAACGAAATAACTGAATTCTCGTTTTCATCCTTGTTTCCTCTAAATCTTTCATTTCTTCGTATGAAACAGGTCATGAGGACTTTAAAGCCACCGACTCGAGAGACGCTGACTGGCTGATTGTCAGATGCTCGGAGGGATTTGATGGCGGTTTGCCCTTGACTAATTACGAACTCGAGGTCTATAGCGAAGAGAACGTTAATCATGTCAATACCATCTACTTGAATCGCACAGAGAGATCCAGTTCATCCGGTCCGGTTTTCGAAGTTCCTGGTTTAGAACCTGGTCGTAACTACAGGCTACATCTGTACGCAGTCAACGCTAAAGGACGTAGTGATCCTGTTGTCCTTGAACCAGTCACGCTGAAAGGAGTTGCTATGTATACCACTGGTAAGTTCTCGAAACGTGGATATGGAATGTTAATCCTTATAAGACTATATTATATCTGAAGCCTAGTTTAAACCTACTGACTTCCCTCCGCTGATAAGTAAATAAATTTTTGAAAATTATTTGTGGTAGGTAGATCTGAACTATAGCAATAAATGCTTGCAGCAGTTTTTATATCATGCTTAATCAGTTAACTGTATTCGATAACTAAACTTTATAGGTAACAGTTTAACTATGTTTCAAACTCTGTTTCGGTATGGTTGACGTTAATTTTTTAACGTTAAAAACTAACGAATTGTTAACATTTTATCGAATACAAATTAACAAATTATTCATTTTTTATTGCATAAAAAATGATTTTTTTCATTCTCTTTATATTTTCATGAATTTGATAATTTACCTTGTGTTCGACGTGTATAATCGTTATTGCTTGATTTTAGTTATGCACGAGGAATTTTCAACTTTTGCTTTAGTATTTGGCGGGAGAAATTAGATGTGTTTCGTGTTATTCGAGACTAGGTTTTTCCTGTAAGCAGATTCTTTTTTATCTTCTTTTTGTATAAAAAGGAATGGTCACTTATGAAGCATTTATGGATGTAAAAATTTTGTAAAACTACATAGGAATGAAATTATCCGCGACAGAACTATGAGACACACGGCACTTTCCTTAAAAAATTAACAGAGAAACGGTATTTTATATTGCACAACCTCTAACATTTGTTTTAGAAGAAAATATAATTTTGTAATTATATTTTATTTTCAATATGTATACATTCAAAGCACATTTTTAACTGATCCATACTATTAAATTATTTTTCTGTAGAATATAGTTATTTCGTTAATATTTCCCAACAATTGTTAATAGTATTTAAAGACTAAGACCTATACTACCTATAGCAAAACTTACATTTTTCTAGTATCAGAATAAGTTATTACTATGTGTGCAATGTGAACGGTGCAATTCGCGTATTAAAAAATAAAGTCGTGTTTATATGCGATATTTTATGTGCATACATAAATAACTATTATTTAGTATAATTATGTAAGTTTTGCTATTTGATCGCTCAATGTAAGCTTTTGTTTCATAAAGACAGATATATGTATAAACTTGAGAATTTTTTAATTTTAAAATTTTTTTATTTTCGAATTTCCAAATGTTTAAGTTATTGAATTTATAATTTTTCAAATTTCCAAATTCTTACATTTCCAAATTTTCGAATTATTTTTCTAATTTTTCTTAGTTATTGTATTTTCAAGTTTGAATATCCTTAAATTTTGCAATTTCCAATTTTCAAATTTCCAAATTTGCAAAAATTTCAAATTTCAAATTATCGAACTGCGAAGAATCTAAAATTCAAAATTTATCGATTTCCAAAAATCTATTGTACGAAATTTTTAAATTGTCAAATTTCCAAGGTCCAAATTTTTTTTTAAACCCATTAGTTCTAAAATTCTATGGTGTTGTGGTGTAGAATTCTACATTAGAAATTTTACAATTCTACAATTTAGTAGTTTTTTTAATTTGAAATTTGATCATTTCTAAATTTAAAAAGTTGCCAAAAACTAACTTGGAATAGGATGCTTCCTACATCACCATTTTCCTGAAAAAGTTTATACGCTTACGAGTGTCTATAAAGTTTCAATTAATTTAACAACTGATGTTATTATAGCACAATTTTATTAGTACATTATACAGTAATACATTTATAAAGTATTATCAGATGAATAAAAACACGAATATTGAACCTATACTATTTGAATCTCACTGTAATATCTGTCAGTAATATCATTGTTAGCATAACATTAATGAATAGTAATATTCCGTTAATATCAACGCACAGAAAAAGAAAAAGACTTGAGAATATTCGTCAGTACCTAAATTTGCCTAAATTATACGACAGGGTGAACGATTCATATCGCCACGTGCAAACGCCTTTGCCCGATATTCAGAGACGCAATTATATTCACATCCGCGTTAATTTTAAGACCTCTTTTCCTCGGCAACCTCCTTCCATACGATACGTTTCTTTGTATTTTCCTTTTCGCGGACCCTGAATTAAAATCCCATAAAGACCGGGTCCCCTTTCTTCGCTGCTGTCTCATTCGAGGCGCATTTATCGCCTTTAATTTCCATCCTCATGGTTTATTCATGTCGGACCGTGGACGATTCCGCTATGTGTTGGTACGTTTGCTATCTAGGTGTCTGTGTGTACGACTTCGAACACGTTTGCGACACGGACTCATCTTGGATTGGTAGCTGTGTTCGTTCTACTGATAATACAGGGTATTTTAGACCACCTCTAACCCCGTCTTAACCTTTGCGCACCTCTTCGAACTGTTCCAACCGGTTTCAACCCAACCCTGTCATTTCTTCCTAACACGTACACGCACGAAATGTGTATCAGCAGCTTTTGCAAATACGAACAGATACGTTGAACAGAATGTTAGCTTCCGGCAAACAAAATGGCAGATTTCGCTTCATGGAAAATCAGATATTTTGTTGTATTGTATTCTTTTCGTTTTTTCTCGTAGGCAGCACGATAGTTTATAATATGTGCAGATGAAATCGATTATGTGTATGATGGGTTAAATGAATACACAGGGTAGATAGGTTGCCGATTAACTTTATTCAGCGTTAGGTTTGTAATAGGTTGAAAGGTTACTTGTTGCAATGTTGAAGACTTTCTAATCTTTTTACATTTTGTACAATTTATGCTGAACAAAAGTTTAGTTGAAAAAATAACTGTTCCTATTAATTGACATCTCATAATATTTACTCAGTCCATTGAAAAAGTTTACTAATTGATATTTTTTTTAGTCATATTAACAATATTAGAGGTCTCCCAATCAGAGTCATGAAAACTACATATAAACTACATATGGGAATGGTTATCTGACTCGTAACAAGATGTTTCAATCTTATTTTGGAAATGGCCGATTGGACTGCACGATAAAACTCCGACGAATTTTTATTGGTTGTCATTAGATTTTTAAGTCTTAAATAGGTTATCTTACTCAAATACTCAATTTATTTGCTGGCTGCTGCATCTCTTTGCTGTTTCCTGTTTCTAAAGTTCGAAATGGCCATCAAACGAATTCGTTTTAATGACTTGGAAGCAATTCAAGAAAGAATAGCAGCGGTTTTAAACACAGTCGTAAAGAACACTTTCCCACGTTTTTCCGATGTTCGAACGACTGGTGCCAGACGTGTCGTAAATACGGCGAGTGGTTAAATTATTATGATATAAACAAAAGGTTCCATGTTTTATAACATTGACTGATGAAGTAGAGTACGTATTTTTAGTTTAACCGTTTTAGTGCCACGCAGCGCGATCGCGCTGTTCGCATACTGTGGTGAACCGTGTCGCTATTTTTGATGACGATCGTCAATTTTTGTCGCGAGTCTGTCGAGAGTTTCCTCTCGTAATTACAAATTTTCTTTCAAATAATCGTAAACAACCTGCATAATTAGCTGTCTTTCTTTAACACATTGAGTCCCAAGGTTTATTTTTAACAATATTTAAAAATTGCCTATCAATCTAAAGCGCGAGTGCGCCGAGCGGCATATTTCAACGAAAAAAAAGAGCGGCGCGACCGCGTCGATCGGCATTATTCGCAGATAAATGAAGGAAGCGCTATCGCGCTTCATGGCACAATTCGACATGGATTTTTAAAAACCTCTGGCACTAAAACGGTTAATGTTATAATATATTACATTTTCAATATTTAAAATATATAGTCCTTGGCCATCAAATTAGGATAACAAAATTGTCTTAAGTCATGCAAAATTATTACTAAATACATTGATAACGATATCAATTGATGGGTTACTACCGTGATAATAATCAAATGGTGTGGGTGATGAGTGATTAAGTGTCGTGCAAGCGTTTACGTTAGGGTCGAGTATTGATGGCGCGTGAGGTCAATGATAAATGCTATAGAAAATGTCTGGTGCCCACTCAGAAGAATAGTTTACAACTTTCCAAACACCACATTATCTCATTGTCAGTTGAAAACAAGAATTACAAATATTTACGAAAATAATGAAGATATAAAGCATATGATCGAGCAATGTTTATCCAGCTTGACGGAAAGGAGACAAGTTGTCGCCAAAGCAAAGGGCGCAAATACAAGATGTTATTATGTGTTAATAATGTTATCTACTGTAGTAGTGTATCGTGTTAGCAGCTAATGAATTATATGATTGCAAATTGAACAGGCCTTGTTATTTTAGAGAAAACGTGAACAATGCTGAAAATGTACAGTCGTCCTAATTCGATGACCAGGGACTGTAATGTATTGTGTATCTCATTACAGTGAATTATTTTTTTAAAATAATGCATGTATTTAAAATTAAAAATCGAATACTTCAATCTAAGTCGAACTCTATATTATACAAGAAAATACAATTATTTAATGTTTCGTCACGTCACCTTCATTATTTACAATTCTAAATACAGAAAAATTCAGCACTTACTAAATATAACGTTGCTTAAATTGAAGTCAAGGTTTTTCAACCACTAATAGAGAAAACGTAGAATACTTAACATACACTTATTATGTACATCCATTATTCATAGAGTATATTAAGTATCGATACCAGTGTTAAATTAATTAAAGTCACGTCTATCACATATTTTTAAACAGATATCTCTTGAGTATAGTAATTTGGTCATTCACTGCAAGTTAGGTATTCATGTTGAAAATTAAAAAGTAATCTTGAATTGAATTTATTTTGTAATATACTGTTTAATATTTTACCGAAAATCAACATCGTGTGCAAGTTTGAAACCCATAAGGGTGAGCGGAGACAAAATTAACATTTTTTATATTATGGCTTCATTGTCAATCAGCTTCTAAAAGTAGAGAAACCAAAATTATATAACAACAAAGTATGTTTATTGGTGAATAATTTTATCCAAAAATTTCTCCGCGATAACTAGTCAAAGAACTGTGACATTTTTCCGCAGTTACTGTTATTTTTGTCTTGGCCCAACTGGACAAAAGCAACATTAATCATTTTGTGGAGAATCAAATAAAAATACTTGTTCTAATGCAATATAGGATTTTTATTATAGAAAACAACAAAAAGAAATGCTTAAATGAACATATATTTTAAACAACGATAGAAATAATTCTCGTAAATTTAAATATTGAAAAATAGAATTCATGTCTAGATTCGAACATTTTTTTCACATAGTATATGTGTCCTATTTATCCATTTTCAATTACAGTTATGACATGTATAATATATGGCCCTTGGAATAGTTTTTACAATTGCTTTGTACTCATAACATATTACCTTTGTCCTCAATCGAGTTTTCCGAAACAGAACTCTTATAACCTACAAAATATATATGATTTGTTGAAATTAACTGTAAAAGCTTATAAAGATGTTATCTAAGAACGTTCTAAGAAGAGATTGGCATAATAGGAATAGTTCAACTATGAATACTAACGAGAAAGTTGAAGTGGTAGAAATTTACTGAATGATCTGAATTACCAATTCACTTTAACCGGCGCATGCGATTCATATCATGGCTCACTGCCAATCAACAGAACAAAACAGATATGCACATGCAACTATGAAAAATAAATTGTCTGAAAACGTTTGTAGAAATGAGGAGAAAGCGTGTTGCTTTTATCTCGCAGTTACTCTTCTCCTCGCTCTTATCTATATCTCAAGCACAGGGGTAGTTATAAGCGAAATCTAGATTATCAAGTTTCACCCTGTTTCCCCTATTTAGTGATATACAAAACTTCTACAGAAATGCGAGGATATTTTCAACATGACAAATTATGGATGGCTATTTTTCGATATTTTTTCGTTGCAACTTCCAGGTACGGAAAAAAAGAAACTAAAAAACTGTCTACAAAACTGCAAAAATGTTGGTGTGACTTCTGTCTTCTTATTTTTTTTTAATTCATTGATAAAGTGTGCAATAGCAAGTTAATTAAAGAACTGATATTTTTATGTATTTTGTGCAACAACATGGAATTAACTGCAAGCTTTTAATTTTCTTTAAGAAATAAGTTTATTATGTGATTTGTAATATTTTTTTTAAGTGGGATAAAATATAAATTGAAGATATTAAATTATTTTAGAAAATTGATGTTTATGTTTGGTAATCTGTAAAGTAACTCTAAATTCCATTTTACCTTAGCTTTATCCATTTTTTTTATTGCTATAATCCTGCTAACTGGTTAGTGCATTAATTTTACTAATCATTAATCAAAATGTCGTTCCTCAGCCTATTTTTTTAAATTAATTTGACTTTTTTAATTTATATTTTGTTATGTCTAAAACAGAAATATTAAAAATCACGTAACCCATTCATTGTATAAAGAAAACAGCTTACAATTGTCAACCTACGTTCTTGTTTGAAACACGTCGAAGAAGTCAGTTTTTTATTTGCTTTTATTATAACACGCCTTACGAAAATATCTGAAAAAAATAATTCATAGAAAAATAAGATAATAATAGACATGTCAATATCTTTCTATTGTAAAACTAAGAAAATGATTACTCTCAAACTTCGATACGACATTTATATTTTCTAAGATTTTTTCACAGTTTATTGTTTCTTACATCTTGAATATACGACGGAAAAATTAAAGAAAGTTATCTAACATACTTTGTCATGTCAGTGATATTTTTGCATTTTTTGGGAATTTATAAATGTCACTAAATAGGGGAAACAGATTGAAACTCGATAATTAGAATTTTGTTTATAACTATCCTTGCAGTTAATATACAGAGCTGAAACTTGGTACACGATATTGCTGTTTAGTAAGCTATGGAATGGGCCATTACTAGGTGAAATCGATTCATGGGCACTTTTGACCACCTCATCTTGCTGTGTCCTTTTGTTTAAAAGCAACATTTTATGTTCACACCCCTGCAATATCATTAATTTGTGAGTTAACACTAACTATTCACTGCTACACCACCAAAACAAATAAAGAAAGTTAGATTGTTCTATCAATTTCATATTCAACGGTCCTTGACTATGCAAATTTTAATTGGATTTAAACCTCCAATTGGAACTATTAAAAATGCCGGCAGGATTTATCACATTTGAATTGTCAGTGCGTCACGAATTAACTCTTAACGGTCACACTGGGGTATGAAACGATCCCTGCCAAATTAATGTCAATTTTAGCCACTTTATATGCTGACAATCTGAAAGAATACCTTTTTTGAAACACTAGTGCTTTTATTATTTTTTCCCTCAAACTTTTATATCTCAGGAGTATCATTTAATTTTTTCACGTTTCTGAATTTTTTTCATATTCAACGTTTAAATTTACCGAAATCAGCTGTGAAATATGTTCAAACAGCTTTCACAAATTACTTACAATTTTTGTCAAGTTAAAATAATAGCTTTCTTGTAAGAAACATTGTAAGTGGCTGAGTCTAAAACGTTTCAGTATGCCAGGAATACTGTTCTAATGAAATGTAACGATTAAGGCTCAAATTCGTTAAAATATAGCGAGAGATTAATACTGTTTCTTCTTGATCTGAATGTATTATATTTCAATTAGTAACTGAAGAAGCACAAATACCTACACAATTAACTGTTTATTGTAGCTTTCAAATGATCTCATTTTCGTTCAAATTACTGTTCTTTCACTAACGTTATTTAAAGTAAAACTAGTGTATTGGGAACGATGTATTTACTCAGGTTACAAACTGCCAGTAAAGGTTGCTGCGTACATAAATCAAATTAACTCGATATGTGTTTGTCTTGGTATACGTGTGTATGTACATGAACAAAGATACACGTACACAAAGAAAAGCGTGTACATGCGAAACGTTCGTTGCCTAACGAACCAAAGCGTTTTCTGAATGCCAAAGAGCTCGGCTATCGTCGTCAGTGGTCCAGTCTCTTCTTCTATTCTTAATCTTTGCTGTCGGAAGTTCTTTACGTTTCCTCCGTGATCCAATAAATAGCGGAAAAGGCGAATCTCGTTTACCAGACACGTCTGAAACGTCTTTTTTTTTACGAACGAACGATGTTGTACATTCGAATGTTCATTCTGTCGAAAACAAAATTTGGTCTTGTAGTCACCCTTCTAAATAATTTGTAAATATCTTTTTCCAATTAAATTCAGAAATGTGATCGTTTGTTTCAAATTTCCATGAAAAAGTTTCAGAAAGTGCCTATCACTCTTTCCTTCGCTGCTTACATAAAATGCAATTTCTTGGAAGCACCAAATACGTCACACATAGGAAATTTCCCTGGTTATTAAAAGAGTTTATGTCATTTACTGTAATTTTACTCTAGTTTTAAAAGAAGTTATACTATTTTAGAAACGTCTGAATGTTTTTAATAAATATTTTTAGTACAATATTTTATAATAACGATGGAAAAACTTTTTAAATTTTAAAATTCCTTCCAGTGAAGTATAATACAAATTGAATTAAACAAGTAAAAAAAGAAGTTCAACGTAGCTTTAATATTTGATATTTAATTGAAATTCACTACAATCAACCTAATATACTTTAATTACGTTTTCAATTGTTCAAATGTAGCCATTGACACTGGATGTATCAAAGTGATATTACGAAACTGACTGTGGTGCTATTCTAAAATTTAATTATCTACATCACAATTCATCGACTAACTTATATTAGAATCCACTTCGGAAAATTTCGACTTCAAATGTTTTTTGAAAATGGTCAGTTAGTGAAACATACCTTAAAAATTGTTACATTTATAGTTGCAAAAATTTGTAAAATTTTGTAACAATTTATGAAAACTGTTTTATCACCTGAATTGATTCCTTTACCGATTGTATCGTAACATTAAAAAACAGGTATGAAAGAATAAATAACAGATTTGCAAGGTGTTAATTTGTACTTGACAGTTTCAAAACAGTTACAATGTTAGTTCAAAAAATGGTAAAGCAAGGGATTAGACAATTTGTTGCTGATACTATAACAAGCCAGAACCAAACCTCAAACTCCGGAGCCTTGTAACGATCCTGTTTACGTGAGTCACGTTTTCCTATGTTCCCAGGACGTGAAACTTCGAACGAAAGCACGGACTATAGCTTGCTGGTGGCTTGTTTCGCTGGTGGGATAACGGCCTTGTGCATTTTGATCGTTGGGATAACTCTGACCTTGTATCGTCGCAGTCGTCCCATGCAACCGATGAAAACTCACACCGAAGTGGTGCAATATGGGAACAAAGAGGACAATGTGGTGATAACGCCTTTGAACAAAGAATCCAGGGACAAGACCAAGGGACAAATGTCCGCTGATATGGCTGACGATGATCCCGACGTGATTCCAAACAAGGTGGACAAGAGACCGGACATTTTCGAGGCAAATTTCGGGACCACGAAGCCGGAAAGAACGAAAGACTTCAGCCATTTGGAAAATCTTGATTATCCGTCACCGTCATCGGTGCTGCACACCAAGAACTCGTGGGTTTATCCAAACGGATACACGGAGAAAGTCGAAAAAAGTCTGAGCCCATTGCGACCCAGTACACTTCCGGTCCATCGTAGTCACGATATCTACACGAGAAGTTCGCGCGTTCAAGAAAGTTGTATATAAGCAGTTTTTCGTTCATAATCGCGACGTCATGACTGAAACTCGGCAAATTAATGAGTTGCGTTCCGCTTCATTGCTCACTTCGAATTGTGCTATGGCAAATGTGTTGTGAAAAAGAATGTAAGAAGTGCTTCGTCCGGAACTTGCTGATGGATTCTTTAGTGAGACTATCTAGCAAAATCTTGCCTTAGACGGCGAGATAGTCACGACGGTACACGTGGTTTACTCCAAAAGACTATATTTGTTAAATTTGTTCTGTGTTATAATGTTTTTCCTGAACTTTTCGTTTAAAAAACGAGTGATCACTCTTAGAGTATCCTTCTCGTCACAAAGGATGAGTTGTGGAATAGATATGAATCCTGTTGATTGGGTAACTGCAAAATCCATTTTTATTTAATCTAATCACAAAGATAGTGATTACGTATTTTCGTTACAGCTACTAATAAATTTGCATAATTTGTAAGACTTTAGTATTAGTGACCAAAACGGTAGTTCCCTTAGAAGGTGCTACACTGATGGAAAAATCTTCCTCCACTCCTTGATGCAATGCTGAAAGTCCTTGTTATTCGGTATATGAGTCGTTAAACTTTTTTTGTATGAGATATTTTCAGGGTTTGTGCAGTCTGGAGGCAATATTGATATTATCATTCAGGTAGGTACTCATAATATATAAAATATTGTTCTCGCAAGCTTTTATGAACACAAGCTGGAATATCTTATAATGTAAATATTTTGTAATGTATTTTTTTAATTTTAATGGCACATATGAGAATAGAAAGTCGAGTAGATTTAGTTCACTGCTTTAATTGCAGATAATATTCATTATTTAATATTTAATATAAAAATATAAATTTTCAATTTTGCATATTTGCTTCATGGAAACGAAGTTACAGTTTTGTTGTCAAAAACAAATATAATATTGAACAACTTGAAATTAAATATACAAATTTTGCTTTCCGTCAAGCCGCCATAAATATTACACTACATTAACCACTCTGATTGTTAATACCTAACATTGTTAAATGTACTGGGTCTAACCCTCTTAAGCTTATGAAATGACGCTAATGGAATAAAGTTTATAATTTCTCTGAAATTTTTATCTACAGAACCTACATGTGTGTTCAAAAAATTTGGGGACTCCGGTATAGAAAATTTTAGGAGCAATAAAAAAAATGAAACTTGCATCGCGCGATTTTCGATTGCTTTCATAAAAATCAGTTGCGTAGTTGTCGAGCAATTGTCTATTATGGTTAACCATAAGCTTTAACGATTCTTAACCCTTTATTTACTAAATTTCTTAAAAGTCTTTAAAGTTTGTCCCAACTTTTTTAAATACTTAATTAAAGTGTAACAAAGCGCCGTATAACACAAGTCTCATTATAAGTTATCACCAAGGTTATTAATTATATGAAAAATTATTTGGCACTTCGAAGTCTTAACACATTTCGCATGATGTGACAAATGTTATCCAGTGGTACTCATTGTCAATGTTCTGGGAACGAATTTTTTTTAGGATGCAGATTTCCTTCTTTTTGAAGCTTACTAATGCAAAACGACCAAACGAACGATTTTCAATCTTCCAGGCATCCATCTTGGTCCATTGTATATACTTCCATAGAGAAATAAGCTTATGCTCCCATTCAAGAATTGAAAAACGAACTTCACAGAAATGGACTTCAAAGTCTTAAATGGATATCAAAGCGTTTAAATGAATACAGTATCACGAGAAAACTTCCCGTCAGTAAATAGAGGGTTAAAGATGAGTGACTTTAGCGAACAGTGAACGCGTATAAAGTTTTGTTTTAATCTTAAGAAAACAGCATCTGAAACAGTGGGGTTGCTTGAAATTGCTTTCAGTAATAAAAGTCGCTAGCAGACTTTTTTCTCTTCTCTCGCTTCAACCGAGCACTGGAAAGACATTTCGATACTCGAGAGAATATAATTACAAAATCAGAGGAAAAGTTAAAACGAATTCTGAAGGTGGTTTACTAGGAAGCATTCAGAATTTGAAACAGAAGATTTTATAAATGCATACGTGTAGGAGGATATATTGCAAATCCTATTAAACCTTTGAATAAATAATATGTAACAGAAATTCCCAAACTTTTTGAACCTCGAAGTTTATTTAGCGACACAGGAATTTTTTAATTAAAATTTTGGTGGTAGGCAAGTACGAAAGCTCGAGAACCATTTATTATAGGAAACAATCGTTCGAAACGAGATGTGTAATTTGAACATATTTGAACTCATTAACTTAATTAAACTCTAAATCCAGTTTGTGGTTAAATTCTGGTTATTGCATTTTATTTCTTTTACGATCTTGCATAATATTTTTATTTTACTGGTATTTCTGTGCTCATGTGGAAAATAAGTAGCTTCTGACGCGGTAATGCGCATTTTAATTCGTATGGTTGACTCTATACTGTAATGGTGGCTACATTTTCAGGGATTGCATTTTCCCTGTTCAGATCAAGAGTTATTGTGCTATTTTCTTAATGTGTACCTAGGGAAAACGTAGGAAATAAGAGAAAATCGAACAGAGACATATTCCTGCTCGAAAGTACCTTTTTACTAGTAGTCGAACATTTGTTTGTTCACGTGTCACACTTACAACAAGAATCGTTCCTCCTATTATTTTTCAAAAATTTGTATTACAATTATAAGTCCTTTATTTATTTATACGTTCTGCGAATTTTGTGCATATTCAACATTTTATTCTGTTTTCTATTTTCTCATTTTTATCAGAGTGATAAAACAGTTGTGTGGTTAATGAGAGTCGATTGGTTTTATTGAATTTGGAACAAAGCTTTTGATCACGATAAATATTTTATGAACAAAATAAATAAACGTACTAAATGTTTTGAAAAAGGGACTGTTAACAAATGTAACCGAATGGCGAAATAACTGAATAATACGACTGATTTAATTCGTTTAAAGATTACGAGAAAGAATAAAATATGTTATATTTATAACGTAATTTAATTTGATGTTGTTTTCTTTTCAATTTTTGTAGATTTATAGTATTTAAACTTCCATGTAGTACTTAACAGAACGTTTTATGCTTTTCAGAATGTTTAATATTTAGCAGAACCTTTAGTACAGAACATTTTATTACAGAACATTTAATACTAACATTACAAAAGGTTTTAATTTTGTTTCTGACTAAAGATTTTAAATATTCTGCTAAAAGCTTGCCTTATTTATATTATCTCTATAGGTAGATCCAAATCCCAGCAATTGTAGACGCTTTTAAGAGAATACGTTCTCTTTTTCACCGCAATTCCTTTGTTCTCAACCTATTTTTACGTGCAAGGTTGTCCATTTAAATAAAACTATTGAAATATTTCTTTTCAGTGGTACAAAGGATTATGTAATATTTAAATTCAAAGACCTAATTAGTTACAAGAACATTTTTTGTCAAACTTATTCTATTTTTAGTTTTCAAGGTCGTCGATTTCTTTGTATACAATTATATATATTGTTTTATTCCATCGGGTAGCTAATCAAAAAACACATTCAGACATGCACATATCATAGTTTTGAAATGATAATGAGTTTTGAAAATCGAAATTTCACATGAAATTGGATTCTTCGAATTGCTACAATGGCCACTGAAAAAACTATACGATTTACAAACTCTGTTGCGTGTATATTGACACTGATTATGTGTTTCATGAATCATATTGACATTTATATATCGACATTAACATATGATACAGAGTCTACATATGTGATACTAAATGAAGCTGTTTATTACAAACGACTAACTGTTTATATCACTCAGCATTTTACTAATATGTATTGTATTTGGCTCAGTATGTACATTAATAATATACCTACATCCTAAATTATGAGTTTATCTAGATATGAACAGTTTAATAAACCATACTAAACATTTGTAAGTTTCATGTTTAATCTTTTTTGTCATGCGACATCTTATTTTTATTCACTATAGCGAATGTAAATTATGCTTTAAAAATTAATACTTGTACAAATGTAACATAAATGTAATTTTCCGAATATTATAACCAGCTCGGTGTGTTAATATCAAAGTGTTAATTTGGAGCTTAAATATAGTTCTTAATATTTAACAGTAGTTGCTACGTGTGATTCTTCTGTTGCAAATTGTATTCGAATACCCAGTAACTGTTTTTCCTTGTACTAAACATTACTTCAGTTTTTTCTAAAACTGTTGACTGCTATTCTAATACGTCTTATAAGCTGTGTGAAATATAAAATTAGTAGTCGATTACGTTTGGAGCAAACCACAACAACCAAATGAAATCTAGTGACTTTGCGGATGTCTCCCTAACCGTAAATGCGAGGACCTGTTAGAGTGCAATTAATCAAGGGCTATTCTTAAACATCCTCGCCTCCCCGCCTGATCTTGATGAAACTTGACCCATTAATGGGGGGGGGGGGGGGGGGGGGGTGAATATGATGATACAATACCATTCTGCGGAAGCGCCCCCTAGCGGAGATATGAAAATTCGAAAACTGCCATTGCCGGTCTCACGCAATGCCTATATGTACGAGGGTTGCCTTTTAAGTTTTTACAAAAAGTGAAACAGAAACAAACAAGTTCGAAACAAAGTGTTTTATTGCTTTTCGAAATATTCGCCCTTAAGGTCTATACATTTTTGCATACGCTCAAACTAATTCTGGAAACATTTTTTCCACTCTGAAGCTGATATCGTAGAAACATGGTTTTGAAAGTCTTCAACAGCTTCTTGAGGTGATGAAAATCGCTGTCCGCGCATCTTTTATTTGACAGTGGGGAACAAGAAAAAGTCATTAGGCGATAAATCGGGTGAATACGGGCAATGAGACATTGATTCAATGTTTTTCTCCTTCAAATATTCAGACCCTTTTTTTGCGCTTCGGTCAAATTATGCGGAATCCATCTGGAACATATCTTTCTCGCGCCTAAATGTTCATGCAAAATCGATTATATTGCAGTCTGCGATATCCTAAGAGACGCCTCTATCTGTCAGTAAGTCACATGCCGATCTTCTTTCATCATGTTGCGCACAGCATCGATGTTTCTCGGAATGACAACCGATTTTGGCCGACCTTCTCAACATTCATCACTGACGGATGCACGACCATGACGAAATTCTGCAAACCAACTGTAAACAGTCTTCTCTGATGGTGCTTCATTACCAAAAGTTGCACGAAGCGATTCTATGCATTGTTGTTGAGTAAGGCCTTTTTTAAAATCATAAGAAATCATTCAACGTAAGCCTTCACGGGTGATTTCCATTTTTGCACAAACTTGCTTCTTTTAAACGTTCACTATCAACAACTTACTCAATCAATTTCTAAATTGCCACTGGCTTCGCAATAACAAACGTCAATGTTCACAAATACAGTGGTGCCACAACTCATTAACGCCACCTATTGTTCGATTGTAAAAACTTAAAAGGCAACCCTCGTATATGGGCTGTCCCCATCACGATCGAACATTCCTCACCTCGAGAATCTTCGTCAGCCCTCAAATCTCTAACATCTAAGGGTGAATATTGGTTTCATGCTGTCCCTGGCTCGTAACGCCGTCACTTGCTTACACAATTGCTCCTCACTCGCTCACTCACTTGCTCACTCACTTGCTCACTTACTCACTCACTCACTTTCTCATAACCTCATCATTCACCTACTAGCATTCATTCCGTTCACTTCATCATACAATAACTCAATCCCCATCAATCCGATCACCAGACATGTGGAGTCATTCGAGACTCGAATCAGAAGTTTGTTCCAGCCGGGAACAAGCCATACGTTGGTGTCAACAAAATAATTTGTTGGTTAGGTTAAGTTAGGTTCTTCAATGTTAAATCATTTCATCAGTCTCTTTTTGCGATTCCTGGAAGATTCTCTCACTGATCGAGCTGCAAGGTCATTCCGAGCAAAAGAAACTCCTTTTCTTGAAAAATCCCCCTAAACTCGGGGCCCAATGTCCCCTTTCCCCATCAAAATATCAGTCCAAAGCATAGAAATGGTTTCTTCAATATCGTCGCTAGGAGGTGCTTCCGCAGTTTGACATTGTATCATCATATCCAACACTCCCCCCACTATTGATCTGTGAAGTTTGATCAAGATCGGACGTGGAGGGGATGTTTAAATCTTACCTAATGAAGTACTTGGGTTCTAATCGTTCAAGTAATTTCTCGCGTTAAATATCTTTAAGAAAATATGGAAGTATAGGTTCTAGAAAAACGAGTACAACTAAATCTGGAAAATTATGTGAACAATGCTGAATTTGATTAGATCTCCAAGTAAACGAAAATGATTGAAGAACGAATGCAGCTCACTTCATTCCCTTATCGTGAAAATACGATTGATTCATGCCAAAATCGTCAAACACGATTGAAGATGTTTGTATATAGACAATAAGTACCCTTAAGATTCCATGCTGAGCTATCAAAGTTTCGATCTTATTTTTCACCTGGAGTAAATAATCGTATTAAGTAGATGTAAGGAAAGTAAGGAGGTGTGTCAGATTCATCGCCACGAACGGCTCGATTTACGACGTTTGTACATAGACAATAAAATTTCCTTCCTTAAATGTTCGTCTCCTTGTCAGAATCTTCCCGTACTTCCAGCCTCACTGTGGTTTCGTGTTGAAATTTCTTTTATGAAGATACTTGATGTATTTTAAGAATGTGCGTGTTTTATTTGCGAATGCGTCACCACGCTTCGTAATCGGTTGAATCTCTTAATGAACATGTAAACGTTTGTATATATGGATAATAAACCTTGTTGTTTAATAACATGTCACTGTATTCCTTACATTTCCTTTTAATTCTTTGAAATTGAGGTATTACGATACAGATAAGAAATTTGGTAATTTGATAAGTTATTTAAGAATTAATTCGCGTTTTGTCCACTTAAAATACTTAACTTTGAGTCGATGTTACAAAATTCTAATTTTTGGTTCTATTTTTGTAAGACAATATTAGCACAACTTCTGAAACTAACTAAAAAGTGATAATATAATATTTGTTTCGTAGTTTTCTTTTTTTGCTGCTAGAGTACTTGTGTTAGGAAATGGCAAAATCAAAAGCAAGAGGGAAGAAAGTTTCATTTGAAGTTCTTAGGCTGTGTTTATGTTGTGATAAAAGCCAAATTTACGTTGTCACGATACAGCGAATGATGATTTAGCGCTTAGAACCACATACTGCGTTTATTTTAGAGTTCCATCCCAATGTATTGACATTCTACAAAATTATGTGCCAAATATTGCTTTACGTAGACTTTGGTTAACGTTTTAAACTTTCATTTGGACTGAACTATTATTTTCACGTTAGTATTTTTTTAAATTCCTTAATAAAATGGAATTATTTGATAACAGACATTTATTTTGGAAATTAATTAACACAGTGAATTCTTGTTAGCTGATTATTAAAATCCCTCAGTAAGCAAGCTACACCTACTAGTACGTACAAATTTTTTTGAGGAGTCAACCGTCGACAAAAACAAAGAAACAGTGTAAAGCGATTTTAATTAATGTAGTTGCACAAGATCGTTTACATGTTTAAATCTAATTGTAGGTTTATAGACCTACAGATGCAAACGGTTTAAAAAAGTAATTTCCATATAAATTAAAGTGCATCCGTTCCGGTTCTTTTTTTGTTATTCTTTATAACAATCATGTATTACGGTATATAAATTACTGTATATAAATAACGAATTCAACTGACTATGGTACAAGTAAAAAATTTTGAACTGGAAAGTTAATTAGTACATCGAACACCAATTTTCTCAAAAAAATTTAAATTAGTAAATATTTACAAAAACGGAGCAATTTCGATTTCGTTAACTAATAAATATGCAGTAAAAGGCACTATTTTCACTAGTTTTGTTTAATGTTAAAACTACCAAAAAGATCATTTAATCCATCCACAGATTTTCCTTTTTAAATGACAGAATTTACTAGAATGATTTTCTTGAAATCTGAAATGTATTTTTTGAAACATGTTAATTTTTATGAAGATAAACAGCCTATGTCATACTATTTGTTTATTTATTTTTCTATTTTATTATTAACTTCAAGTTATACATCAGTAATTTTATTGTTAATCAAAAGGAAATCGAAAGATAAGTTATAAGACATTTACAGGCTTGCATGCGGTCTAAATGTGATTACTTCAAGCATTTTTTTAGGAAGGCAGGTGAATGACCGGTATAGCACAAAAGACGACTATAATTCGGAAAGAAGGTTAAGTAGGACAAACATTTATATGAACTTTTTATTATTTATATATGCTGAATCCATTGCTGAAATTATGTACATATATTATGTAACTCCATATATTTCTCTCGAGTTTATTGCGGTGCCCGAAGGTAATGGAATCTCAATAAAGCCAAAAGGATAGTTAAAGTAAGATTATAGGATAATACGAATAGATACGGAAGGATTTGCTAGAAAGATGTAAAAATTCTTGAGATAGTAAATGCAGGAATACCGTTCCATTTTCATAAAATAACAATCTTTCATTTCTAATTCAATAGAACACACGTTTGTGACAAATAGCTAGACAAGTATAATCGTAAATATTGTATTTCGTGAATATTTTAGAAACATTAGTTTGTTATACTGTTACGTATTTATTGAGTTATTGATTTGAAAGTTTGATGTTTGCATATACAAAATATCCGAAAAATCGTGGTGCAATCGTTTATTGGATTCTACATTATCAAGTAAATAAAAAAAATAACATTTTTTATATTCGGCTGAAGTTTCAAAAAAATTAAACTTGAGAATTTTTCAATATATTTAAAAAAAATTTTTCATTATTTTAATAATTGATTGATATCGTAAATTAATAATTGTCTATAATATAATGGTTTAAATACGTTATCAGTTATTAATCTCCATTACATGAATTTAGTTGTAGGTCTGATAAATATGCAGATAAGTAATGATATCAAATACAGCACTGACAAATAACAGTAGTATTTGTGGATTAATACATTAAATAACTTATAATATCTACTAATTATTTATAGCTATTTATCACCATTTAATTCCTAATTACTTATTACTACTTGATTATCAATTATTTATTATTAATTTCCTATTTAATCGAACAAGTACTGAAATCGTCATTTTTAGTGTTTTAAACAAGTTCTTTTACAAACATTTTCAAGAATTTTTAAGTTCAGTATTCTCAAAAATAGAGGTAAACGTGAAAAATTATTAATGCTTTTTTTCAACTCATTTTTGCATGCAGAATCACTTTTCGATGACACCCTATATTTGCAAAATTCAAAATATAGACGTCTTTTCATACTTCCGTCCTCAATTTCTCTCACTTTTTGAATATTCAATTGTCCAAAGTAAATTTGGAAATGTGATATTTCTAACAAGGATGAACTCTCTAAATGCTACACTCACCTATTAATGAAACTTTGCCCCAGAGTTTGTCCATTTTGCGGGTAGACGGTTAATTGTTTCGGAGATGATAACAATTACCCCCAGTTTATTCCTTACATTCTAAAGTATACTACACGCATTTAAACGTCTATCTCCGTCGTTAGACATGTGATTGCAGATTCAAATGTGCTTCGTTCAAATTCCCCATACCCTATCTTCTATGAATATTTAATTATTGAAGAATTTCTCTGTACACAGTGGTCCAGTAACTTTGTCCACCGAATATCTCTACTATTTTTAGAAGTACAGAAAAACTTTTTGTATATTAAATGGTTCAAAAGGGGTCGTAACATGCAAGTAATAATTTTTTTTTAGGTGAAGGACTTTCGAAGATTTGAAGGTCACATCCACTTTTTTAAATAGCACGCTATGTTTTTATATTCCTAGTGAAATAGCAAGTTTTTAAATAATTAGAATGACCCTTCACACTAGGTCATCCGATTATAGATAATAGGATAAAACTGAGTGATTTCAATAGAATAGATGTTTGAAGTGATACCCATACGCATTGATGCAACGTTGTAATCTTTGAATCATTGAATAATGGGGTAATAAAATAATTTCCCCGAAATTCCAAGACCAATTTAAATTTCAAGATCAAGACCAATTTTGTAACAACTTTTATTTGCTGATCTTTATCGATTCAGAGGTGTGGAGTAACGTTATAATTGTAATACATTCAAACATTCCCATATATACACACGTGTACACGTACTGATATACTTAAATGTATGTGTACTTAAATAATGAGTCACAGTTACCTAAATTTAGAAATTCAGAAATTCGGAGATTCGAAAATTTAAAAATTCAGAATTTCAAAAATTAAAATTTGGAAATCGTTAATCCTCAACTCAATAGTTTAACAAATTGGAAATTTGGATATTTGGATATTTGGATATTTGGATATTTGGAAATTTGGATATTTGGAAATTTAGAAATTTAGAAATTTAGAAATTTAGAAATTTAGAAATTTAGAAATTTAGAAATTTAGAAATTTAGAAATTTAGAAATTTAGAAATTTAGAAATTTAGAAATTTAGAAATTTAGAAATTTAGAAATTTAGAAATTTAGAAATTTAGAAATTTAGAAATTTAGAAATTTAGAAATTTAGTAATTTAGAAATTTGGAAATTCAGGAACTGCAAAACTCCAAAATGTTATATAAAAAATACTGCAATAACAACAATTTTTAACCTGAGAACTAAAATGTCTGCGAACACGAGTCCCTTGCACGTTCGTATACTGTACACATTGTAGACGCATTTCTCCATTTCTGATGTTGAATCGCATTGAATACAGCTTAACACATGTTTTAACTTCAATTTCATTTCATTAAGAACTGTTTCTCTTCCATTAACTGTTCGACGGTTGGAATATTGTTGACTGATTTGGAATGCATCGCTAGTGATTTGTTGGACCAACAGATATTTCAGTAAGCCGCTTATCCCCAGCCATGAGATCTGGAGATCTCTCACGATATCTCGTTTAACGTCCAACATCACGTACACAGTGGCTCGAAATTCTGCTACACAGATTTCAGTCTGTGTATAGTTTGACGTTGCAACAGAGGTCTAGAAGGTGATGGGAAACTATAAATCACATCGTTAGGACAACGTTCACCAAGCGAATCTTGTTTCACGCCACGTGGAAATAAACTGCCCGCAACCCTCATTGTCTATAAGCGTTTACAGACTAATAATATGTACTTTACAATTTATAGTTAGTGTTTATGTCAAGAAAAAGAGAAAAAATAACGTATGAATTGTTTGCGAAAACAGATTTTCTTCAATACGAAAATACAATCTTTTGGGAACTCGAGCTTCAGAAAGAAAATAAAAAGTTGAGTTGGACAAATTTTATCTTAGCGAAGTTTCCAAGTAGGAAAAGTTTAGTAAATTCAAACTCGACTTACAATGGCTTTATACGAAAATTTATATTTTCTAAGCTATGAAGATTTAAAATATTATGAATCCAAATTCTGAAAGCGATTTACTTATAAATGAATGAAGGAAACGAAACGTGTTTAACAACGAGAATAATATTCTTTGTAACAGTAAGTAATAATTAGTGCGTGTGTCTATATTGTGTGTCTATACGGGAAAGAAAAA